>NC_056726.1:1426891875-1426936875 GCF_019279795.1 Protopterus annectens
AAGTGTAGCAAACGCCCGAACTTGTCCACAGAAAAATTAATTTATTATAAAGCGCTTTTCGTCACTGTGATACAGTGACTTCATCAGACATATTTAAAAACAATCATTCCATTTTAAATAACATGTTAAAGTCTGTTACATGATACAAAACTTCCAATCAACTCACTGTACTAATTAAATCAAACCTATAAAACAATAAAAACTATTACAAACATGTTGTTGAGGAGAAATAAAAACAACAGACAGATGTGTATGTGTATATAACAGTCTATATAAACTGTCCTAATTAAATACTAGCCTATAAATGTTAATCTTGGAAACCAAGTTATCTATCTAAGCTTTTAAGCTTAAGTAGACAAGATATATTGCAAGATTCATTGAGCGCAGGGTTAAAAAAGGCATTTAGTCGCAATTGCCAGATTAATTCCCATACTTCCAGTAAAAGAGCTGTCAGTCCCCCTCTAATGTCAGGATGTATCTGATCAATTATTTTAAACTTAAATCTATGTCCCTTATTTAATATCATGTTTGGCTAAAGAATTCACTGATTTTTCCTTTTCAATAACATGAATGTGTTCGTACACTCTAACATGGAACTGGCGATCCGTCTTCCCGATGTAAAATGCTGTGCATGTTGTGCACGTCGCCAAATATATCACTGATTTAGAATTACAATTAAATTTGGAACAGAGACTAAACTTCCTTTCTCTGATTGTGAAAGTCTTCTCAACATCCATAAATTTACAATACCTACAGGCACCACAAGTATTCATACCTGTGTGCCTGCCAAAATTCATTGCACTTTTCCTTTCTAGTAAGTTCTTGAGGTTAAAACCTCTTCTAAAAATCAAGTTTGGGAAGGTACCTAGTTTCTCAACTAGAAAGACATCATTGATGATGAACTCCCAGTTTTTATATAAGATAAATCTAATCTTAAAACTATCCTTACTGTATGTTGTTATAAAACTACACTTATAGTTCGAACTTAAATGGTCACTACTCGCAACAGGACTCTGATCAATATTCTGTGGTACCTGACTACAGGAGATGTTCTGTATTTTGATCAATGTACTCGTCCCCCTGAGTATAGGTCTAATCACACCGTTGAATCTTTTAGTCTTCACCTCGTCGACTAATACAGTAATCAACTCAATGGTGTACCCTCGGTGTTGGAACATCTCCATAAGTAACTGGCATTCATCAGAGAAGTCATTGTCGAGTGAGACCGTCCTAGCAGCTCTAATTAACTGCCCTTTAACAATAGAGCATTTTTGTGCAAAAGGGTGGCTACTTGTAAAGTGTAGAAAAGAATTACAGTAAGTGTTTTTTCTAAATATATTAGAGACACGTCTACCATTCACTGTATCTTTAGTCAACTTAATGTCAAGGTAGTCAATGGATTCACTGTTAAACTTAAATGTAAATTTGAGAACGTTTGTTGTATGGTTCAAATAATTAACAAATTCACCAGCTTGTTGTGCGTTACCCCTAAAGATGATAAAAATATTGTCTAGGAAACAAGTATAATATATAAGATGGGTCATCTGTTGGGGGTTGTTAAAAATAAATTCCTTTTCCCAATGGACCATAACTAAATTTGCGAAGCTGGCTCCTCATGGCGAACCCATGGCAATCCCTATTCTTTGGAGGTAGAACTCTCTATCACAAGTAAAAAAGTTGTTAGTGAGAAAGATAAAAATCATTTTCAAAAACAAAAACATTGTTTTCCAATATAATCTCCAGTAAACTACATGAGTTGAATCTTATTATTATCATAACATCTATTTAAAGTAAGAAATTCCCTGATCATACCAATACCCCATGTATTTGGTATAGATGTAAATAACGATTCAATATCCATGGTGACAAACATTTAATCACTATCAGTAGTCATCATTCTATTCTGCAGTCTTTCAAGGAACATTTTCATGTCCCTAAGAATGGTATGGCATTCGTCTAACAATGTGTGTTGGTTGCCCTCCACAAATATAGATAGTGGTTCAGTACACCATCCTGCACCTGAAACTATAGGTCTCATGGGTGGTGCACTAATATGTCTGTGTATCTTAGGTAAACCATATATCCTTGGGATAATAGGATTATTCATATTGAAATACTTAAATTCTTATCTATCAAATTTGTCATCAACAGATCAAAGATCAAAAAGGATACCTTTTCCATCACTCCATTCACAACTGCTTTTGTAATGCATTGATACATCATTGCATCTTGTAAGAAGGCTCTCATCTGGTTTAAATATAAGTCCTTATCAAGTATTACCATGCCTCCACCTTTATCTGCTTGCTTAATTTCAATGGAGTGCATGTTTTTAACTCATTCAAGGCCTTATTCTCACCACTCAATATATTACAAAAGTTGCTTTTTGTCTCCTGTGAAAAAAACTGCCTAAAACTAGCTTCACATACATTAATAAAAGTTTGTATTCCAGGATGAGTAACCAGAACAAAAGTACTAGGTCTAGTATGACAAGAACTGTCAGCATTACTGTGTCCACTACTTTCTGCAAAAATATTTTTAGTGACAAATTCCTGCCTAACAGCCTAAGACCTTTAAGCATTTCAACGTGATCTGCCCATTTGGCAGGAATAAAGGATAAACCTTTATTCAGAAGTTTAATCTGTTCTTTAGTTAAAGTCAGTGAAGAAATATTTATGTTCAAACCTGTGTGCAAATCCACCTTCTATTCATTTGTTGTGCATTCTGTTCCAGACTCTGCTGCCTTTGAACTTTGCCTTGCTTCGTTAGGCTTCTCAAATGCGTTTTGATAGGTAGTGGGTTTTTTCAAAATGAAACTTCCCCTCTTGCTGCTGTCTAAAAAAAGCCGTATTGGTCACATTAATATCTTCTTGTTGTTGAACCTGTGAGATCACTGCTAAATCACTCATTAAATCATCACTAGTGCTGGCTTCACTTAAACGCTTATCATCGGGTTGACATTGTACCTTATTAAGAGTTTGTTCCATTCCAGCATTATCAGAAAGCACCAATGGTGCTATCTGCTCAGGTACAAGTGTTCCTTAAGCACGGTTGCCAGACGTCCCTATTTCAGCGGGATTATCCCGAGATCACCACAGAAATCCCGGGTCCCGTTTAAGATGTACAAATCCCGATGGCGAATTGGCGACGGAGTAAGTGTGTGTGACTTCCTGTATGCCAGTGGCTGACTGGCTGTGCGCTTGTCTTGTACGTATATACGTACACTTTTTTTCGTCATCCTGTGCGTGGGTGTGCGTGATAAGGGCTCTTCTGACTGCGACTGCTCTGTGTGTCATGCGACGAGTCTGCGAATGATCGATGCCAATGTGCTACAGTCCTCCTACTAGCAAGTTGAAGCAACTACGACGAGTCGATGACTACACTTTCACAAAATTCACAGTGAGTAACTTGAATTAATATTATTGAGCTGTGCATTGGCAGTAGTACTTCATGGTGACTGTAGTGTTCTGTATTAGGCTTACTTTTAGGAGCGACAGTGCAGTTTACACTTGTCACAGTAAAGAATGGCAATTAGCAAAGCAAAGATTTTCAGAGCAGCAGTAAAAGGCATTATAGAGTTGTTAGATTTTGTTTATAACTGGGCATAGCTTTCAGTGAATCTGTTTTTTTTCCAATAAATGAAAATAATGTACATAAGTATAAATTTATGAGGCCATGAAGCCTAGACCCTTTAATATAGCTGCAAAGTCTGTGCATTGTCTGTCTAACAGTTAGACAGACAATGCACAGACTTTGCAGCTATATTAAAGGGTCTAGGCTTCATGGCCTCATAAATTTATACCTATGTACATTATTTTCATTTATTGGAAAAAAAACAGATTCACTGAAAGCTATGCCCAGTTATAAACAAAATAAAATATAGGCCTGATCTATACATTTCAGTCAAATCAGATCAAATTTTTCTTTAAACGCATTAATTTTGTTATTTTATGGTGATGAATGAGTGTGCATTTACCTTATGTATGTTACTTATGCAAGTATTGTATAGTAAATGAACAAGAGATGATCTACTGAAATATGAGCAGGCAATATATATATATATATATTTTTACCTGGACAAAGGTTGAACCTGTAGTAACACCTGTTCAGCAATATAGTCAGTTACAAATGCCTCCAGTATTTACTCCACAACAAGCAGTTATGCAAGAGAAGGTAGAAGAATATCATGGTCCATAGTATAGGACTGGAGTGCTGTCATGTAAGCAGATTTATGTACACTGACTTCAGGGATGCTATGAATCCAGAAGTGTGGTGGTAGCTCATCAGGTTAGCATTGTTTGCCAAGAATTTTAGCATTCTGTATCTTTTTTTAATAAATGTCCTGTATGCAAACATAGTGTTGTGTTATTGATGCCTCTTAACAGCTGCCTGCAGCAAGTAAATAAAATACTTCCCCATTGGTCTGCTGGGGTAGGAACAGGATCCATTGTATAGAGTAGATATTAATGCTCTTTATTTCTGTGTACCAAACCATACTAGCTTGGCTTTTGTGGTGTAGTTATGTTTTGACAATACCATTAATTATTCTTCAGCTGGTATAAACCAGACTATAGTTTGTCTTGGATGGCCCGGACATCATGGAAGCTGGCAGGTAACAGAGGTGTACAATCTGCATACTGGATTATTTCCTATGTTCTACAGTTCAAAACTATTGACCTCAGGTTTGATCTTTCAGCTGTGTTTGTTATAGTGCTATCTGTCAATTCAAATTTCAGGTTTCAGCTTTACTGACTATGCATATGTGATGTTTTGGGGGTGGCGTTTTAGTGCCTTGGTTTATATGGGCAGTACATATATTTCAGTTTTAGCAGATGGGTTTTAGTGCCTCAGGTTATATGATCAGTACATATGTTTCAGTTTTAGTAGATGGGGTTTTAGTGCCTCGGTTTATATGGGCAGTACATACATGTATTTTATACATCTCAACCTCTTAGCAAAAGAAATCTGAACAAATCCAAAAATAATGGGGGACAAAGATCCAAAAATTGAGACAATTGTTAAATATTGTTCTTATAAATACAAAAACTTGTTAGAATAATAGATTTTGTGTTGGCATGCATTTTCTGAAGGTTATGAAGTCTGAAACTCAAATGTCTGTCATTACTTAATAGCTTTAATCCTCAGTGGCTTGCCATAAAAAAAAAATCACAATTTTTTATGAAGAACAGACAAAAAAAATGTGAGGCAAAAATCTGGACATTCTGCAAAAATCTGGTCAGTTGTGAGAGGTATTATAGGTCACTCAGCTGCTCAAGAAAATGTAAAAACAAGTGAAACCTATGAACCTATAAGGGGGTGGCGAAAGCCAACACATTCTGGCTAGGCTTATAAATGCCTTCGGGCAGATAGCCTAGTACCTACCTATGAACCTATGAATAACCAACAAAAGAATCCATTATTGTCGTCTGCTTTATGACAACACTAACAGACTTGGTATGTAGTGGCTGTGGCATCAGCATCAGCTCTGTATCTCAGTTAGTGGCAACAGCTCAGACTATTAAGGGTTGGACTTGGTTCTTTTAAGAACAGCGTACTGAAATGGTTAATTAATTATTCATGAGAACTATCAGCAGATGATGGAAGAGCTGGGTGTCAAGAGTTTCATGAGCTTTTCTACCCACATTGTAAGTAGAGTTGCCACTTGTTGTTGGTTGTCTTCCCAACTATCCAGAAAGCAAAACAATTGCCCAGTAGTCCAGAAAACACTGTACAGACTCTGGTATTATGTTTAAAAAACAAACAGGCTGTCTGAGTTCGTTCAATCGGCAGATGCAGATTCACTGTTTTTTTCTTTATTATATATAAAAAAAAAAGCATTGCAAACCAGGAAAAAAGACCCCCCCCCCCGATGTGCATATGACATCAAAAACTCGGTGAAAAGTGGGCAGAGAGAGGGGAGAGATAGGTGGGATTGAGGAGATTAAAGGGGTGTGTCCCTGGTCCAGTTTCAGCCACCACAAAAGGTGTCAACTCTATTTGTAAGTATAACTATTGAAACACGATTTGGAAATGACTACAAATAATTCTTATCACATATTTGAACACAGCATATCTAAAAGGTAGAAATATCTGGGTACTAGTGTCTTTTGCAGGGCTGTCATCCTTTACTTTTCCTGCTGCTGGCAATTTTAGGCAGATAAGTGAGATTTTGGAAAATTACACATCAGCTTCAGATATGTAGCCCTTCCTCCCAGTCCCACCCTGGACAGTGCAGTTTTCTGGACAGCATTCCTCTTCTGTATTGCAAAAAATACCCTCAAATGAAAGGCTTAAGCATTTCAAATACACGTGGTCATTTCACAAAACTAAGTGCTCTTTACATATACCTTAGAACAAACTCCTATCCACTGACCAGTGTTTCCCTACTCTATATCATAAACTGTGACTCTCTCTTCCTTTAGTATTAGAGAACCTTAGTTTATACCCCCAGTTTTACTCACACTAAAAAATGTCATACAAATGAAAGCTAAATGCCTGTGCTACCAGTACCATCACACCTCAGTCACACAACACACCGTGTTTTTTAACAACAGTGAAAACAAAATAATGTAAGGTGAATGGTGACTAGATCAGATCATTTAAACAGTAAAATGAGAAAGTGAATATAATAAATATAGCTGTCAACCTGTCATCTCCAATTAGATGCTAGTGCTACGGTGTAAGCACGTTATACAAACCTAGCCATTGCTGAAACATAGTTATATAGTCGGAAACACAAGGGTTTTCATTCAACCTTTTGTACAGAATTCAATGTTTTGTCTTTGGTTTTGTCTTTGGTTTAACTTGTCTCTCAGTCTCATCAGTGCACAATATAACTATACTTCAGTGAATAAAATAATTAGTTTCCAGGTCCTTCTCTTGTCCTTTCTTAATCATTGTCTTCTATTTACTGGACACAGATTACTGCAGCAGCAGCTCCATTTCTGCAGCAGGCCAGGCAGGGGCCCGTGACCCCGTCTGCCAGCCACACACAGAAAAAAATGCTACCAAAGATATTTGTTTCTTTACGCTGTTTATACTTGTTGTTGTAACTTACTCTGCTGTCATATATTTCCAATATGCTGGACAGTAGGCTATCTATCATATGCTATTGCTATGTAAAGTATGTATAGAACTTTCAATTTTTTGTCTGTTTGTTTGCAGTTAGTTATCCCTCTCACACTGACTCACATAACTAAGTAACATACTAGTACTTTGCTGTTGGTGCAGGGATGTGGAAATGGGGTGGGCCGTGGCATGGGCCAGGCCAGCCCAGGCCAGGGGGGCAATATTGAGTTACGGAAGGAATGTGGGCAGAGTAGTTAGTGAATATTTGGAATGCTATGCAGTGCCATGTATGATGTGTAAGTGTAACTAAGAAGTGTAATCTGAAAAGAGGAAAAAAAATAAGTTTCAACTTGATATTATTCCATCGGATCCAGAAGGTAATGGCAAATGGAGTTCTTTAGTGAGTGCAAGAGCAAGACAGAAGCTAAAAAGTAGTGACCTGAGTGACAGTTCACATGTGAATGTGATTCATCATTACTAAAAGGTGTAAGACTGTAAGTTGATGATATGGTATAAAATGAAGCATGAAACATGAATTTGAGACAGAATGGTTAACTTATGCCAGAATAAACATAGTTCATTGTTCATTGTCTGGAAATTAGGACATTACACGGTTTACCACCAGAAAAGCAATGCTGTATTTAGCCTACTTAGACATTAACAATGCATTTGGTAATGTTATATACAATTTTGCCTGGCTGGAGTGGAGCTGGAGAACAAATTGTATAATAGTGTGACAGTGTAAGTGATACATCTGGCAGATAAACTACGGTCATCTGAAGGTTTTTGTCTGATGCCAAAGGTCCAAAAACTAGTACAAAGTAGCAATGCAAGTGCAACAGGCCTTTATACACTTTATACAAAAGGTCAGCTCAGGTCTTGGTTTAAAGTCAGAGAGAGCCATACAAGGCTACAATTCCTTTCACACATTCAGAACCCAAAACAAGTGTGAAAGAACCAAAGATGGAGGTGTATCCATCTTCATTAAATCTGAATACACCTCGAGACAAGTGAAACAGTAGGCTGTACCTCTGAGAAGTATATGCTGAACAGGAGGGGTCCTAAGGCTCTGGGGAATGAATGCCACTTGTAACCGCTTTAGAGTCAGACCTAGCTCCAGGGGTTTATGTTCAGGCTGGTGAGCTTGTCTATAAAATACCTGAGTGGGGAATGGTGTCAAAAGCCTTTGTGAGCTCTAGGTAGGCTGTGTGGACCACCCTTCCCTCATCTATAGCCTTGGTAACTGTCTCAAAGAAGTCCACCAGGCTTAGGAGGCATGATCTGCCTTTAACAAAGCCAAAATGGGTAGGGTCCAGTGTTTGGAGGTTCCCAATGTCTCTGTTACTGAGATCCATGATGATGCACTCCATAGCTTTGCATACCTAGCTAGTCAGGCTTATAGGGCGATAGTTCCCAGGTTCTGTTGTGAGTGGCTCCAACTTTTGTGGAGCGGAATAACCATTGCTGTGCACCACTCTGTGGGCATGCAGCCTGTGGAGAGGCTGAGTTTAAACAGTGTGTTTAGATGAGAGGTTAGTTCATCTTTGAGCTTGTGTAGGATAGGAGGGGACACAGCCTGGGACACCATCCGGTCCCATTGATGCTGTGTTTTTGGCTTTGGAAAGGGCTGTTTTAACCTGAGTG
Organism: Protopterus annectens; assembly: GCF_019279795.1. Taxonomy (NCBI): domain Eukaryota; kingdom Metazoa; phylum Chordata; order Ceratodontiformes; family Protopteridae; genus Protopterus; species Protopterus annectens. The sequence continues at coordinate 1,426,900,585 of NC_056726.1, forward strand.
TCTGTGAATTCAGGGGCACTGCATTCTTCTGGTATAGTTATGGGCCCTTTTGGGGTGAGAGGGTGAAGTTTGCACTGAACCTGTATGCCAAGATGTTGGCTATATCGGTCGGTTCAGTGTATTTCTCGGCAACAACTCTGAGAAAATCTGAGAATTGCCACTTAGATTCTTGACATAGCTAAAGAATGCCTTGTGGTTATCTTTGGAGTCCATGGCAATTTTTCTTTTGAAGCTAGCCTTGGATGATTTTACAAGAGAATAAAGTTTCTTGCTGATACTGATCAGGATGTCTTCCCCATTTAAGTGCATTTAATGTTATCACAAGAAGTTTAAGGCTACTGAGTCTTACTCTTGCACCATTATGCCATGTCAGTTCCCCACCGTAGATTGTTGTAAGTTGTGTAACCCCCTTTTCGAGGAGGGTTGTCTTGTGCCAGTCATGCCTAGGTTGAATTTATGAATACTTATTCAATTATCCAGGTCCCATTTGAAAGAAGGTGGTGTGTTAAACTGATTTATCTGAAGAGCGAGTCTATTCCAGAGGTTTTGAAAATTCTGAGTAACTAATTTGTCTCTCCACCTTGTGTTACTGCTCTGTTAAAGCTGGTTTAGATCTGATGTTCTGATATTTTTGGGATTGTTTGATTTGTGAAGGTACAAAAGGTCTTTGACTGCTGGGTCGCCTGACTGTGTGGAAGGCAAGGTATTGATTTCCTCTGAAGAGTCTGTAAGACACTCAAGGCCAGGGAGACAGTGCTTTTAGTCTTTTCTGGTAGCTTAAAGATTTTAAATGTAGAATTCTCTTTGTTGGAAACCTCTAGGGTGTTTACAGCTCCAGTTATACAAATCTGGTGAGGTACCGTCGGTACATCCTAACCTCTTCTGATACTGCAAAAACTTTTGGGTTTTGCAAAGGTTTTCTATGCAGAAGTCTATGAACTTATTTCTAAGGATCATCTTACTGCAGGAGTTCTGTCTTTTGTTGTAAAGCATCTGGTACTACTCTTGAGCTCTCAAAACCAGTTTTACATTAAGAAACATCGAATAGCGACTATTGCAGTTTAACTCCACTAAAAAGTGAAATCAACTTGGAGTCGGACTCTGTCTCTGTTCTTAGTGGTGTTATTTTACAACTTTTTTGTTGAGTTTACAAGACCCAGCCTGGTATTTCTTGCTTGTTCATAGTTGATTTCTACATTCTCTTAAAAATATCTTAACATGTAAAAACTTTTCATCATTCTATAGATGAGTACTTCCGAAGATGTTGATAATACTCCTTCAAAGAAAATAAAAAGGCTTGTGAAATTCAACACTGATTGGATGAAAAAATATTCCTGGTTACGAGAAGGACGAGAAGGATATGCTATATGCTCGATGTGCAATAATACGTCATTTTCAATTGGACATGGTGGTGAAAATGACATCAAACGACATATGAAGTCTACTGCACACCAACAATATTTCATCAGCTTTGACGTCCACCAAAATAACAACATTTTTCATGACAAAAAATTTAAAGGAAGAAGATGATATTATTGCTGCAGAAACAGCTTTTTGTTTTCACACTGTGAAGCATTCACACAGTTACATTTCCAGTGACTGTGCAGGATTGCTCTTTTCTTGTTTGTTCCCAGATTCAACAATATCAAAAAAATATTGTTGTGGTAGAACTAAAGCAACAAAAATTATTACACGTGTGCTTGCACCTGAATCAAAAAGAATTATTTTGAAAGAATTGCAAGATGACCAGCCATTTTCTGTGAGTACTGACGCGTCAAATAAAGGCAATATAAAAACCTTCCCATTAATTGTTCGGTATTTTCACAAAGAAAAGGGCATTCAAACAAAATTATTAACCTTCTACTCACTGGAAAGTGAGACATCAGTTAGTATAGCATATTCTATAACAACGGCTTTAAAAGATAATAATTTAAAAATACAAAATGTAACAGCTTTCATACCAACAATGCTAACGTCAATTTTGGTAAAAAACAAAGTGTCTTTACAGAATTAAAAGACCTTAATTCAAATATAATTGGAATTGGGTGTAATTGTCACATACTACATAATACTGCTAAAAAAGCTGCACAAACTTTAACTTTTGATATAGAGTCGATCGTTATAAAAATTTATAATGAATTTAGTTCGTCAACAAAAAGAGTCGTACAACTGAAAGAATTATTCGAATGGCTAGAAGTAGAGTGGTCTGAAATGTTATGCCATGTGCCGACTCGATGGCTCACTTTGATGCCCGCAATTGAGCGGTTAATAAAAAATTTTGAGCCAATACGATTGTACTTTCTGAGTCAAAAATCCAAATCTGAAATTCTTTTTTTTTTTTTCAATAATAATTCTTTATTTTATTTTTTCCAAACAACTAATACAGTACTACCAACTACTTACAATATGTACATGAATGCTTCCAACAGTTACATAGAATCATTATACATACCTATACACTTCTAAAAAAAAAAATAATGAAGAAAAAAGAACTAGTAACCATATAAGACTTATCTCAATAAAATTCAACAGTTATTCAGTTTTTCCCAGAGAATAGTGGAATGGAACTTTAAGCTAATACAATGTTAAAGATTTGTTCCTATATTTTTGTATTGTTTACATTTTTCTTATGATCACTAATTAGAAATTTATGTGCTAGAATATGTTTGGTGGCTACTATCTTGAAATTTTGCCATGATGTCTGTAAAGGGTTCAACCAATTGGAAGCTATATATAACTTCATCAACAAAAAAATATTGACTAGTATAATTCTTTGGGTTCTTTCCAAGTTGGGTGGTGGAATATGTAAAATCATAAATTCCCAGGAGAGTGTGGAATGTTGATATCCCATTTTTTGTAGTTGAAGTTTCAAGGAATTCCAGAGTTTGAAAATACATTTACAACTCCAAAACATATGTAGGAGGTCGGCTGTTTGATCTATACAATATGGGCATTTTGGTGAGTTCTTTGAGTTAAATTTGTGTAGAGTGAGACGTGTAATACGCTATTAAATATCATCAATTGGGTAAATAATAGCTTCTGAAGGGACACAGATTTTATGGTTAAGTGAATTGCTTTTAGTATTTTACTTTCTTCAATTGTCAACAATTTCTCTCTCCAGTATTTGGAAATTAATATTTGATTATTATATTTTATTTCTTTAATCAAACCATATGCTGCAGTTATATATTTACATTCCTGTGTAAGGGTTTGCCATAAGTTAAGACACATGTTTAAATCTTCTTCTTTAATTATGTCATTCCCTTTACTAAGGTAACTTATTGATAGGTCTTTAATTGTCTTATTATAATTAGATACGATTTGGGGAGATTCAACTCTTCTAAAATATTGTGAATCGGGATACCTAAAAAGGATATAAATCAAGTAGGGTTAAATTAATTATAAGTGGGAATTTCTTAAGGTCTATCAGCTGGTTACCAATTTTCAGATTTGGATTTTTGTGAAATGGTTGAAGAATTATCATACTTTGCAAAAGATTTAATGAGTTAAAAAGATTTTGTACTGAAACTATATATGTTTTGATATGTTCCAACACAGTACACTTTAAGAGTATTTTGTTTAAAAAGGTAATGCCTTGCAGTTAATATCCAATTCCTTGACATGTTTATGATTAAGAACCAGCCATTTGGGAACCCATTTCGAGTTACACCCATCAAAGTTAATTATTCTTAAAAGTCTATTGGTGTTTATTATTAAATAATATGTTTCAAATTAGGTAGATCCAACCCTCCCTATTTTTGGAGCCATCAATTTATCATCACGATATCCTAACTTTTCTAGGTTCCCATAGAAATCTAGCTAGTTCTGTATGAAGCTGTTTGAAGAATTTTTGGAGATTTGAACTTGTGACGCCTAAAATATATAGTAATCTAGGAAGTATATTCATTTTAATAATTGAAGTCTTCGCCATTATTGGTAATTTCAGATTATCCCATCTTTTCAAGTCAGATACTATCTGCTCCCAAATAACCTTAACATTATTGAGATAAAAATCTCTGTTGTCTGTTGAGAAAACCACTCCTAAGTATTTTATTTTTCTTCTGATTTTACCTGCCCTACTAATGGTAATAGTGAAAAGGTGTAGGTGTCTTTAATGGGAATATCTTAGTTTTTTTAAATTTAATTTATAATTGGAAATTTTCGCAAATTCTTCTACTGCCTTTAATATTTTATTAGTATCCAAACAGGTGTTGTGCAATAAATACTCAAATCATCTGCAAAAGCAGCCATTGTGATCTTCGCACCATAGATCCTTGGAGCATTATGATAGATATTTTGTTTAATGTGCAAAAATAGAGGTTCCAAATACAAATTGAATAACAAGGAAGATAAAGGACAGCCTTGACGTGTACCATTTTTAATTTGAATTCTTTTTGAAAGATTCCTGTTAATGACTAGATTTGTATAAGGATTGGTATATAATTTTTTAAAGTTGAAGTGAATTCTTGTATGTTAAAACATGTTAAAATGTCAAATAAATATTCTAAGTTCACTCTGTCAAATGCTTTTTGTGCATCAATTATAAGTGCATAAAGATTATGTTTTTTATGGGTGGCATGAGAAATCATTGTATGCAGTGTTAATGTATTATCTATAGTTTGTCTGCTATTTATAAAACCGGCTTGTTCATCAGATATTATAGGGTTAATTACTATTTTCAACCTGTTAGCCAAAATCAATGTCATAATTTTCATATCTATGTTTAAAAGTGAGATGGGTCTATAATTATCCGGGTTTTGTCGATCAGTATTTTCTTTTGGTATGAGAATAGTTTTCGATGCATTAAAGTGTGGGTCAGTAATTTTATTGTTAATAATATAGTTAAAGACCACTGACAGTATTTTCCCCAGAATATCACTAAAAGTTTTATAAAATTCTGTAGTCAAACCATCCGGTCCCGGAGCTTTGTATGGCTTCAATTTCTTGATAACATCAGTTATTTCCTCTGGAGAAATAGGTTTAATCAGGTTCATATGAAGCTCATCATTAATCTTTGGAAATATAATTTTCTGAAGAAAATCATTATTATTCTTATTTGGGTTTACATCCTGTTGTTCACCATATAGTTCTGAAAATATTACTTCAAAAACCTTTATGATATCTTCCGTATTGGTGTATGTTTTATTGTTGAAGTATATTTCAGGGATTTGGGAAGGTGACTTCGACTGATTAATAATACGTGCTAGTGCTTTTGACGGGGTCTGTATGTGATTAGCGTATTTTACCAGCATTTTCTGTTCATGGAATGATAATTTACTGTTTTGTAATGAAATAAGTTTCTTCTGACAATTTAATAATTCCGTGGTTTGTTTACTATAATTTCTAATTAATTCCTGATCTAATAATTCAATTTTTGATTCCAAGTCATGCATATCTTTCACTTGTAATTTCTTGTAGAAAGTAGCTTTTTGGATAAACATTCCTCTAATTTGCTTTGATAGTTGCCCATTCTATGTCTGATGGATGTCGGTTTTCTAAAAGATTATTTAATAATTGATTAAAAAACTCCTGAGCTTCTTTTAATACATCCTCTTTATGCAATAGATATGGATTTAATGTCCAATTATAACCCCTAGCATGCAATTTATGACAAGTATCTTTCTTAAAGGTTAATGTGATCCTGGAGTGATCCGACAAATAACGAGCTTGTATGTATATATAGGGATCAAAACACATTAGTGTATCTGATATTAAAAGAAATCGATCCTGGACCACATTTTATGACAGCTCGAATAAAATGTGAAGTTATTTGGATTCATTTGGTCCTTATTATATTTAAATGGATCATAAAGTTTAAAATCTGCTTTAAGTTCCTGCAGTGCTATCACTGCCTGATTATTATAAGATCTATGGGGATTGTTTTATCTAGTTTAGGGTCTTGGTATGTATTCCAGTCACCTCCTATTATTATATAATAATTGTTATATTGGTTTAAAATAAAGTAAAGTGATGTTATGAAGGTTTGCTGATTGGTACATGGGGCATATATATTAAGAAGAATCACCGGTTTATCGTAAAATTTTGTTATAAAAATTACATAACACCATCTTCCTTCTTTATCCATTTTAAAATCTAAAATTCTCTTTTGGAACTGAGTTTTGATGATTATTGCTACACCTGCACTATTAGTTGTCCCTTCCGAAGCTATTACCTCCCTGATCCATTTTTATTTTTAATGGCAGTCCATTGATCATTAGCCAAGTGGGTTTCTTGTAACAAAATAAATGGTGCTTTTGACTGAAGAAGTAAATGAAAAATAGTTTCCTTTTTTCAGATTCTGGAAACCTTTAACATTCCATGAGTCTATTATCCACATAAAAATACTTTTAAAATGTTAGTGTATATGTTGAATTTGAAAACGATACTAGATTCGTATAATATCAGATTTTGAAATATCTGGAAGCAAACTAAATGCCCCATCCCTAACCAGTGCCTATCCACTATTCTCCTGGACCAGGACAAACATAGGTTTTAACACTGTTTAGACTTCTATTGGTATACATCAATCCTAAATGACTATTATATAATAACACCCTAACAAGATATACAAAACCTATGATAACTACAACTAACCCTACAAAAACTAACCTACACATTCCCCATTAAACACTAGTACCTATCTACAGCTCTTGAACATATTAGTTAGTTAACACACTGTTATGTCTTACATACCAATTTCTTATTCTACCCTGTAATGATTTACATACATTATTAATTAAATAATTGGTTATATTATCCTAGAATAACTAACTGTCTTATCTAACTTTGCCTAGGTAAGTATAACATGTTAACAGCAGCATTGATAAAAACAACATCAGTAACATTTTTTTTCACCATTAATATATTAATACTGTAAGAAATATATAGCTAACATAATGCACAGAATCTCTAGAACCACATAAAATATATATCCTTCCATTCCCTTAGGAATAGGAGAGTGAATTATACATGTTAGCACATATAGATTATCATAGCATTAATAAGGAGAAAGTTTTTTTTTTTTTTTTTTTTTGTAGTAACATAAACAATATAACAGTCATTTCAAAGGCAGAAAAGCAAAAATATCAATAGTATATAATTATAACTGCATTTCTATCTTCAGGCACACTATCTAGATCCAAAATAGAATAACTGTAGTAACTTTATATTGTTTCTAACATTGTAGTTAAATTACTCTATTTAACCATATGTTACAGCCCAGTTTAAATCCTTACCTGAATAAGCTGACATTTCTTTATACAAAATAAAAGTCAAACCTCTCTAAAATAGTCCAGGAGCCTCGTTTTGCCATTCTAAAGCTTCCCTGGCTCCACAGAGCTCTGGCTACTTCCTGGTATAAAAATCTTGATTTTGAGTTCTCGAAGGGGGACCTATTATGTGGACAGACTTCTGGAAGTGCCACAACAAAAGCTGACCCTCTGGAGCATTTCTAGGACTTCCTGTTGACTCACAGACACACACAGTTCATCAAGGCTGCAGGAGTTCGTGAAATCTTTGGATTTAAGCTGGACCTGTAAGAAAATACTGGTTAATGATTAAACAGGGGGCCTGGTGAGAAAAAAAGAAGCAAACAAAGGATTTTGAAGCCTTGAGGTATAGTAGACATGGAATCCCAGAATCTGTATTGCTGTACACAGACTAAATGTTCCAGTTAAGCTTCTGAAGTTGGAAGGGATTTAAAAGTCTTCAAAAAGGTGAGTTTTGCTTCCTTTTGTAGAAACAGAATATTTGGCTCCATCAAATGTAAAGATTAATGTACTTGGATACTTCATCTGGAATTTTATATTTTTATCAATAAGAAATTTGCAGTAAGGGGCTAATGCTTGTCTGGCTTGTCTGATTTGCAGTGGTAGATCTTGACCCATAGAAACTCTGTTATTTTGCCACATTACAAAACCTCCTTCCTCTTCATAGTTAGAATTATTTTATTTACATCCTGGTAATTCAGAATTTTGACATAAACCGGTCTAGGAATATTTGATGCTTGTGATTCCCTGAGAGCTCTGTGTGCTCTTTCTATGACTATTTGCTTAACCATACCAGTCCTCGAACAATATTTCCAGTATCTGTGTAATGGTAGGCATTAGATCATTATATTGAATATTTTCGGATTCCTCTAATAATTATGTTGTTTCTTCTGGATCTTGCCTCTAAATCCAGGATCTTGGTCTGCATAGTTTGAATGTCCAGGTCATGAATATCTGTTTTTTTGTAAGAAATGTTATTCTGTCCTCATTATCAGATATTCTAGCCTCAGATTTATCTATTCTGTCGAGAATTTGACTGCATGTGGCATTAAAAGCAAGTATCTGGTTTGAAAGTGCATTTAAAGATTCTTGTATGGGTAACAGTGCTGTTTTAATGTCCTCCATGTTAGCTAGCTGATCCGGTTGGTTTGTTCCTCCTGTTTTTAAAAGATCTTGTGGTTTTACAGTTTTCTGTCTTTTAAATGTAGAGTCTTTCTCTGGTGACATCAGCATTGATAATTTAGTTTTAGTTGTTGTTGTGTCCATATTTTTGTCCAGTTTTGACATCTTGAAACAGAAATCAGATAGATCCTTTGTTTATAGCTCTATTCAGAGTCAGGCAGACAATCAGCTTTAATCCTGTGAAATTAATTAGTTTTTCCTTCGTTCTTTGGATTCTCAGTCGTAGTTTGGTTGTAGTAGAATAGTTATATCCGGTAATTAATGCAAAAAGACTTGTAGTATATCCTCAGGGTTACTTATTCTTGCAAGTAACTGGAGAGCTGTAGATGTACAGTGTCTACAGAAAGGCGGCCATCTTTGTCCTCAAATCTGAAATTCTTGAATTGTTTTTCAGTGATGAATTGGCATTAGCATACCTGGGGTTTGTTGCAAATGCATGCAGTATTATTCAGAATGCGTTAACAAAACTTCAAAGCAATGATGTTTTAATAATTGATGTTTTTGAAATAATGAACGGCGTATTGCAGTCACTCAGTCAAAAAAAAAATGATGCCTTTTATGGAAGCATTGCTAGAACAATGTTACTAAAATGCAGTGATGACATCAAAAAATCCTGTTTCAAAAATGACGCACAGACATTTTTTGACACAGCGATAAAATACCTACAGAAATGGTTTGACTTTGAAAGTAACAAATTTCAATGCATTAATGTCTTATCCTTAAAGCCAAATGTAAAATCAATTCTCAATTGAAGAATTAACAAAATTGTTTAATATTACTTGCAATACTGACCTTCTATATGAAGATGTCTGTTTATTAAACAAGTTTGTACTGAGTATGACTGAAGCAAATGAGAAAAAACAATAGATGAGAAATGGATAATATTTTTAAAGATCATCCTGCTTGCAGTAATTTGTACAAAATCGTGGCCCACATACTCTCAATTCCACATTCCAATGCAATTTGTGAGAGAATATTTAGTCTAATGAGTGCAGCCTGGAGAAAGGAGAGAAACAGATTGTTGTTAAAGACTGTGGAAGCTGAATTAATGGTCAAACAAAATTTTAATTACACTTGTAAAGACTTTAGAAAATTTTTATCGACTAAAGATGGTGAATATATTTTGAAACAAGCTTAAAGCTGTGAAAAGTACTTGTAATAAAGCTGTTATTATATAACTTTGTGGATTTAAATCAAAATATTCATTCAAAGGTGGACTACGGACGGTATTGCTGTTATTGCTGTCATTATTATTGTGTGAGTATTCTGTGTATGTAGTTAATTCCATGTATGTGGTTTGATTATACATGTTTATAATTAGAATGCAACTACAATGTTTACAAGGCATCTAATGAATATGTAACTGTTTGCAATGCATAATAACTGTGATTCCTGCAAATGTTCAAAGTGTACTATTGTTGTTATTATTGTTACTGTGTGACTATTATGTATATGTAGTTAATTCCATGTATGTGGTTTGATTATACATGTTTATAATTAGAATGCAACTACAATGTTTACAAGGCATCTAATGAATATGTAACTGTTTGCAATGCATAACTGTGATTCCTGCAAATGTTCAAAGTGTACTATTGTTATTATTATTGTTACTAACTGACTATTATGTATATGTAGTTAATTCCATGTATGTGGTTTGATTATACATGTTTATAATTAGAATTTAACTAAAATGTTTAGAAGGTATCTAATTAATATGTGACTGTTTATAATATTGTAATGCATATTAACCGTATGTATGTACTTATTTGCATATTTGGCTTGAGTAATATGAGTAATACATCTCATTAAAAACAGCGACTACATGCAGTTCTTGGCAATCATTTATGTATGAAAGACCTTTTTTTTTTTTTTTTTTTTTTTGCTCTTCACTTTGTCCCTCCCTGTCCAATTGGAAATCTGGCAACCCTGTCCTTAAGTAGGTGTATCACTGAGACTGCAACTGAGACTGCATGAAGTAATTTCTGATTGGTTGTTTCTAGAATTGACAGTTTCATGAGCCATTGATCTAACCCCTTCCCTGGGCCAAGAGAAGACATTATTGTTTTCAAAATCTTTTTTATCCCATTGTAACTTTTTAAGTTTTATTTGCTGCAACCCTTTTTCTTAAGAAATAATGTTCTCTTGTAACTGATCCATTTTGTCACTGGCAATGTCTATAGAGAAACAGTTAGAAATTCTCCTTTTCATAGTGATAATGTTTGCCTTAAGTTCACTTTCCATGGGAAGGAAAAAGTCTATCAAAAGTTGTATATATTGACAACTGAATCGTAAGTTCAGCTCTTGCCACCTCGGAAGTAGCACCGGGTATGTTTCCCCATAGCTAGGCATGTTTAGGATTCATAGTCCCCTGGGAATAACTTTGTGCTCGAGTGATGCCTGCAAATGTAAGCGTTGCTATTGCAGTCTTTTATATCTGTACATCTTATTTTCAAGCTCTCTGTACTGCTTCATGAATTTAGGTATCAGAGTGCTTGCACAAGGATTATAATCTATATCACGAACAGAGTTAATATCAAGCAGTGGATTCTCATGTACGTTTAAGATATGTAAAAACGATCATTAACAGTCCTTGTAGATCCTTTATTAGTCGCCACCTCCATTGGAGATAGTTGTATTAGGTGTGACCCTTTCCCCGAATAACAGCAAAATAAATTGATAACAAAAATGTCTCAGGGAACAGAGAGGTGCATAAAACGAGAGCTAACCAAATTAAAAGAAACTGCACAAAGCTTGCACTACCCAAATGTTTATTAAATGAATACAAACAAACCAAGAAAAGTAAGCACTTTCACGACTACTGTAGTTGCTTCATCAGACAAAGTAAATATCTATGCATTTAGTTTATATATCATCTGTTAACAGTCAGCTGATGCTCGTAATACAAATCAGGTGTAATTCATGAAAACATTAGATCTAAAAGCTATAAAATCTATCATAACTAAAAACAAATTCTATGGTTTGTCCGATTTGTGGACAACATTTTATTGTTGTGGAAGGGCAGTGTTAAAGAACTTGAAAATTTGTGAATTATATGCATACTACCACTGAGTTCCTAAGGTTTACTTATCAATGCTCCATGAATGAGATATATTTTTTGGATGTGACAGTTAAGAAATTGGATTTGAATGAACTTGATAGTAGTATGTATAAGAAACCAACTAGGAAAAATGCTTTGCTGCATAAAACAAGTATGCATCCCAGGCACATTCTTAGGAATGTGCTAAAGGGGCAAGTCTATAGTGTGCTTAGGTTACACAGTAAAGATGGGGAAGTAAAAGTGGCACTCAAAGCAGTAAAACAAGAGTTCTTAGACAGGGGCTATTCAATGAAAAAAAGTGAGACTACCATGGATGAGGCATGGACACAAAGGGGCAACAGATGTAGACCATATCTGAGAAATGCCCCACAGAGTGAAAATGGAGATGGCTCTGCTCCAGTTAATGCTAATTTTAGAGTTGCCTTTCGATACTCTAGTGATGTGAATGAATATACTTCTATTATTAAAAGAAATTGGAATTTATTACAAGAGGTAATGGGACTAATCGAAAAGATTGGAACTTTTCCTTCCTTTTCCTTTAGGAACAGCAAGTCCCTGAAACAACATCTCTGTAACAAAATGAGTGTAAGTAGACCAATTAATTCCATGCGAACTGGCACATTTTCATGCAGACGCTGCTGTGCATGCAAATATATTCACACCAGCACAGTATTTATACATCCCTCATGACAATTTACTATTACTAGTAAGAACTATGCTGACTGTCGAACAACACGTGGTATATTTCTCTTTTTGTCAGAAATGTTTTGTATTTTATGTTGGTAAAATGAACAGAATGTTCAAAGACAGGATCCTTGAACATATTAGGGACATTAATAATTGTAAGGAGGATAATGCCCTGGCCAATCATGTAAAGCAAACAGACTGCATGAACACTTTTAAGTTTTTCGTTATCCGAGTAATATATCCAAGCATACCGGGGGAACACATAGAGAATCACACTGAAAGCATTGAACAGAAATGGATTCTCTTATTGAATGCTGAAAGACATCCTGGTCTTAATGGCTCAACATCTTTAAAACCGTTTCTGAAATCCCATCGTCTCAAGCACTGAGAGAGTGGGACAGTATATATTTGTGTATTTTTATTTATAAATAGATACTCTAGTTATTGTTTTAGATATTTAAGTAGATGCATTTTTATGTATAGTTAGTAATTACTATTTCTATAGGAAACAGTATTTTAGTCATGATAGATTTTATAGCTTTTAGATCTAATGTTTTCATGAATTTCACCTGATTTGTATTGCGAGCATCAGCTGACTGTTAACAGATGATATATAAACTAAATGCATAGATATTTACTCTGTCTGATGAAGCGACAACAGTAGTCATGAAAGCATTTACGTTTCTTGGTTTGGTTGTATTTTATTTAATAAACGTTTGGGTAGTGCAAGCTTGGTGCAGTTTGTTTTAATTTGGTTAAATGAAGGACATCATCAGGTCTTGCACAGTATGGTAATGGAGGATGTACTGGGTGTTAATAAACAATTCATAGTATGACATACTGTCATATACACACTGACAAACACATACTGTCATAGACACATTTGACAGACCTGGGTTTAGCAGTGCTAACTACTTGTCAGTGAGTACATACTGTTAAAGAGATTTTGCACAAGGCACATGCATCATTGGGCTGGATAGTGTAATCAGTTACCTGTATGGTTGATGGTGAGAGCGGTCTTCATACAGTGGACCTTGAAACATGTACTGGGGATACCATGGTGTAAAGACAGTATACCCAGCACCCACACCCCACGTTGGATGTTGTACTCACTGAAACCCATGATAATGCTCTGACATACCCACAATCACACATTGACCAGGACTGTAATACAAACCCTTGTCTATCTAATCAGTGCTACTACAGGGATATGCATTTATTGCACATGCCACAGGGATAGTAGGGTTAGGGTTTGTCATGGCTCTCCTAATGTCAGCAACATCACCATCCCTTATAATGTATGGCAAGATTTAGTGTATTTGGAGAATGTGGCCTCAGAATGCTGTCTCCTACAAATATGCACACTCACACACAATTGCACACACATACAAACACACACACACACACACACACACACACACACACACACACACACACACACACACACACACACACACATTCATTTGCAAGAACTCAGAGGGTAACCCACATCTATCTACCCATTTGTAGAACAGTGTTATGCTGGTACTGCAAGCTTTAGGTAGCCCATAGAGGGAAGAGTGTCACAAGGTACATTTAATGTGAATTAAAGCAGCAGCCCTTTCAAAATATAGAAATGGGGGTGTAGTGGGTGAGAAGGCCCTCAGAGGATTTTCATCTACAAGTTTACAAACAAAATGACATTGTTATACTCAATAATGCACACATACATTTGTCAGTACTGAGGTCCATAGGTGCAGGTGTTCCTAGGTGTGTACTAGACTAATGTCCATGGAGAGATGAGAAGAGTAGGGCATGGGAGTACACTGGTATCATGCCATCTGACATTTGTCAGCAGGTCATCTATCAACTGATGCCATTTAATTGCTGCCAGGGTGACAGTTAAATTCAACATCCACTCATCAGGTTTTATCTTGAAGATGGCCAATGAGGTGCTCCAACTGATGTGTATGCAACATATATTGCATAGCATGGCCAGTGTATGGGTTAGAGACCTGTACCCAAACATGTTATGTCGACTGTGGTAGTCTGGTTGAGGTATACATGGCATGTGGAACATACAAAGTGGGGTTTCCTAGCTGTCGCATTCATAAGACAGCTGGGCAAACATGGAAGTGTCAGTCAATCAGAGATTGCCTGTTAGCAGCCAAGATGAATACCTGACATCTGCACATCTGTACAGAGGACAGACAGAAAACAGCTAGCCAACAGGTTGTGCATTAGGATGAATCTTTTGACAGATAGATGTCTGAAACTGATAGGTATGCCATTACTACATGACAGCAGTCTTCAATGACATGGCCTAAAAACATAGAAGTCTACAGTTAATATCAACATATCAGATCAATATCCAATAGGAGATGCATAAAACATATAGGTCAAGCACCAAGAAAATGAAAGTCAGTACTCAGAGTCCAGCTTTGCATGCAGGGTATATGGTTCCAGTAGTACCATCTGCAATCTACTCTTACTTGGAAAAGCACTGTTAAAAGTAGTAATGTAATGATGCAATACATGCAAGTGTGACTGCATATAACCTGGGATACTACCCAAATATGAAATACATACAAAGAGAAAATATTGTGGTACTACCCATGTATAGTCAGGTGTCCCATACAGTATACTCACACCCCTTGCTACTGTAATGACAGCAGATAGAAGCATGTTATGTACATGGAATTAAATACACTAATTAAAGATGTCATAACCCTGCTATTTTATCAGACTGGAATGTGATCACTGGTTACTAGGGCTGAGCTATGCTCAGCAGGTGTAAGCATTGCTTAAATGTGAATGCTAAGCAGATTTGTGCACTGGTAAGCGAAGCCTACACTGTGTAAGCACTTATTCGTTTAACCATACGTTAGCACCACTTACTGTCGGGCAAACCCATGCAAACCTGCTTAAAGCCACTCAAAATTACTTTAACTGCTCTGTATCCAACAGTCCTTGTTCTGCCTAACAACAAAATAAACAGGTCTTGAACCCAGGACCCTGTACACTACAGTCACAGCAGTTAACCACTAAGCCATTTGAGCTGTGAAGATGGCTGTTATTTTTTTCAAATATATCATTCAGTACACATATCGAATAGTAGCAAACAACTGCTTAGACTACTGCAACTGTTTAGTACTTGTAAGTGAAAATAGTGTTGAATCAGTCATGTTCTTATATGTAAATAAACACATAGATTAATATGGTGGGATACATCTGAGAAGGTATATACAACACTCATGTATACACATAAAAGGATATACATATATGTTTATACAAATGTGTATGTATATATATATATATATATATATATATATATATATATATATATATATATATATTAGTATGTATCTCTATCTCTCTCTCTCTCTCTCTCTCGTTCTGTCTATATATATATATATATATATATATATATATATATATATCTGTATATATATATATATATATATATATATATATATATATATATATATATATATATATATATATATATATATATATATATATATATAAAGCATATGCCCATGACATGTACTGGAGTCATACTTCAGCACCATAACTCTCAACCTCTTAGTGCAAGGGAATGTAATGTATGTCTTTTGTAGTTTTAATGGTAGAATGTTGCTACAGTGACAGGGGTTGTGTCAACATACATGTTGTGAAGGAAGGCTCTTCTGAAACTGACATGTTCACCATCAGTTACTGACAGACATCATAACATCATCATAGTAAAGTACCACACAAATCACAGTGATGATCCTGTGGAATACAGAAGAAATATGAGCAATAAACATGGACAGTCTGAAACAATCTGGTCAGTCAGGAGGTATACACAGAACACCTTAGTGCAAGAAATGTGGAACAAGCCTGACAAAGGGGATGTTTAAAGCCATGAAACTAGGGATATATCAAAAATACTGGACTAGATAATCTCACACAGTTGATGCATTCACACCCTCCTGTCTGTTCTAACACATATTATCTGGAAGAGCAGAGGTTCCAAGCCACATACTTCATAGGTTCATAGGTTCATACTAGGCTATCTGCCCTAGGACATTTACAAGCCTAGTCAGAGTGTGTTTGGCTTTCACCACCCTTTGAATTGAGTTTACTGTGCCCTTTTAAGGTTAGTTTACTGGGCCTCTGTCTAGTAGTGACACAGACGTAATCCCCGGGGTAAACCTACGATCTCCCATCCACTCATCAAGATTCCTCTTGAAGAGAGTCAGTGAGGGGCCCTGCCTAACATGGACCGGAATTCTATTCCATAGTGAAGGGAGCCTCTGGGTTATGAATCTATCCCCTCCAGCATGTCCTATTTATTTCTGCGCTGAGGTTCAAGTCCCTCGAGTGCATAGCTCTAAGGGATTTGGAGGTGAAGTATGTCCATTAGTTCCAGGTTGGACATAGCTTTATACATCAGGCATAGATCGCCTCTAAGTAGGTGGTATGCAACTGAGTGGAGCTGGAATTTCTTTAACCAAGCAGCATATGGCATCTGTTTGAGTCCCTTGATCCTCTTTGTGAGGTACTTTTGGGGTCTTTCTAGTTGCTGCAGGTGTCGAGTTAGGTACATCCCAAATGGGGCATTGTATTCTATTATGGGCCTGATGAGGGATGAATAAAGGGGCACTATGACCTCCCTTGATTTAGATGTGAATCCTTTCATGATAAGGTGGGCTATATAGAAGGTCTTTTAACCACTTTGGCAATGTGGTTGTCAAAGGAGAGATTACTATCAACTTGGGTCCCCAGGTCCCTAATTACTTCTTCCATACTTAATGGATTACCACCTATGTGGTAATTTGTGGGCATGTTATTTTTGCCAAAGGGTATGACTATACACTTTTTGGCATTTAGCTTTAGGCCGTGGCTCAGGCACCAGTTATCCATCTCTGTGAGACCCTTTTGGAGGATGCTTGTGTCAGCTGGAGAGTCAATTATGGTGCACAGTTTGCAGTCATCTGCGAACTTGGTCAGCCACAGTCCTCTCATGTTAGCCTGTACCTCAGAAAAATATATACCGAACAAGAGAGGTCCCAGGACTGAGCCTTGTGGGACACCACTAGTAACTGGTTTTGAGTCTGACATGGCTCCAGCAATTCTGGCAATGAGGGTTCTGTCCTTGAGCCAGTTTGCAACCCATCTTATGACATAGGGTTTATATTCAAGCTGGAGAGCTTATCTATAATGCCCGAGTGGGGTATTGTGTTGAAGGTTTTTGCGAGGTCCAGGTAGGCAGTGTGGACTACCTTCCCTTCATCAATGGCCTTGGTGACTGTTTCAAAGAAGTCAACCAGGTTCAAGAGGCAGGATCTGCCCTTAACAAAGCCGAATTGGGTAGGATCCAGTGTCTGTAGGTTCCCAATGTCTTTGTTTATGAGTTCCATGATGATCCTCTCCATAGCTTTGCAGACCAGGCTAGTCAGGCTTATGGGGCAATAGTTTCCATGGTCCGTAGAGGCACCACCTTTGTGGAGTGGGACCACTGTTGCTGTATGCCATTCTTTGGGTACATACCCTGTAGTAAGGCTGAGATTGGACAGCAGCTTTACGTGAGGGTTTAGCTCTTCTTAGAGTTCATGTAGGACACAACCCAGGACACCGTCTGGTCCCATTGATGTTATGTTTTTTGCTTTAGAGAGGGCGGCTTTCACCTGAGCATCTGAGATGTTAGGGAGGCAGCACTCTGCTGGGATAGATATTTGCTCTTTTGAGGGGGAGGGGGGGAGAAGTTTGCACTGAATCTGCCAGCCAGGATGTTGGCAATGTCTGTGGGTTCAGTGTATTTTTTGCCATTTTGGATCAACTCTGAGCATATCTGGGAATTGCCACCCAGGTTCCTAACATAACTAAAGAAAGCTTTGTGATTATCTTTAGTGTCCTGCGCAATTTTTCTCTTGAAGCTGGCCTTGGAGGATTTTATGAGGGATCATAGTTTTTTGCTAGTACTGATCAGAGATGCCTTCTCTTTTAGGGATTTTGCTCTATCATGTAGTAGCTTCCTCCTTCTGTTGTACAGCTTATTTATGGCTGGGGTCCACCAGACTGGACGCCCACCTTTGGAAGATTGGTCTTGGTTTTGTTTGGGATAGCATGGTCCTTGCATTCATTGAGGTGTCCACAGAATGCGTTTATAAAGGATTCTGTAGTTTGGGCCATAGTTTCCACTGGCCCGGGGACCTTGAAGGATTCCACCTCAGTTTTGAGAAGTGTGAAGTTAGCTTTTGAGAAGTTTTTCACTGTGGTTTTCTGGGCTGGGGGTGGGTTTGGGATGTGGATATCCAGTGAGATTAATTTAGGGTCTGATCTTACCAATGAGGGGTATACCTCTGGTATGGAGTATAGAGTCCCCATGTTGGTGATGACCAGGTCCAGTATGTTTTCCCCTCTTGTGGTAGTGGTGACTAGTTATTCCATAGCATTTGAGTTTATAAATTCTAGGAACCTTTGGGCTAGGGTGTTTGGGCTTGAGTAATGCTCCCAGTATATGTTTGGGTAGTTGAAGTCACCCAATATAATGGTGTTTGGAGAGATCTTCATATTCTCCTGTGTTCTCCAGAAAGCAGAGTGGGATTCCTGATTTTGAGAGGGTGGTCTGTAACATGCTACAAACTGAAAGGCAGTTTTGCCCCGTTAGTTGCATGTGGATGGTCTCCGATGCTTTGTGCAATGCCACTAACCTGGAGGTGTGGGTATCTTTGATGAATATGGATGCTCCCCCTCCTTTTGTGGTTCAGTCCGAGTTTTGGGGCCAAAAAGCATGATATGAGGTATAACCTGGTAGTGCTGGGGTGCTCTCTGGTGCCTTGAACAAGGTTTCTGTCACTGCACAGATATCACTGTTCTCCATACTGAGGAGGGCTTCGAGTGCATGCATTTTGAGGTTAAGACTTCTGGCATTGAGCAGCATTACCCTTAGTTTCTTATTCTTTGTGTTGTCTATGGAGGTGGGTTTGTCTTTAGAGCTTTGCATAAAAAAGGCACTATGGGGGTGGCAAGAGCCTTTGCCAATATCTGAATGCCCAGGGGTGACAGGTGCAAGCCGTCCCTAGCAAAGCAACGTGGCTTGTTGAGCATGTCACCCCAGGCTGACAGACACTGGATCCCCTTTGAATGACACCAAAATTTTAGCCATTGGTTAAAATTGATCATTTTGTCTTTATACTGTGGCATCATTCTAGGTGAGGGTAAGATGTTGCTCAAGGACAGGGTCATACTGGCCTGGGCTACAAGATCAGAGAGCTCCTCTATGTATCTTTTCATGTAGTCCAGGGAGGTATGTCTCAGGTCATTCACGCCAGCGTGGACAATGACTGAGTCATATTTGTACTTGGAGTGACCTGAGTGCTTGTGTTATGTGGCGGATCCTAGCACCTGACACCCAGCTCACTGTGACCTTCTCTTTGTTCAGCCTGGTGAGTGGGACATCAGTGTGTCTGACTATAGAGTCACCTATTACAAGTGTATCAGGTGTGTTATTTAGCCTTAAGGGCTGTGACTATTTGGCACACTGACTTTGTGAGCTATGTGTTGCACGTGTTTTGTTTTGGGGTAGCGTTTGCTTGGATGTCTGCTTTGGAGGTCTCTGCTGCTTAGGCAGATTTTTATTTAGAGCCTCCGGGTGTGTTTTTGTGTTTTTATGTGTTTGGTTTGCTGTTGTGGTTTGACTATGTGAGACTGGATTTGTGGTGTGTGAGGTTACCTTCTCCTCCTGACTGGTTGCACCAGTTTTGAGTTGAGAGAGTTCAGCCACCAGTTTGGCTATATAGTTGCATCTCTCACATATATTTGAACTTGTTGGGAGGAGGAGAGGGTTGTCTGTGTACATGAGGCAGTTGTAACATTGCCTCAAGATTCCCAGATGCACCAGCTGGACTGGAGAGGAAACCATTAACTGACCTTTGGACATGCTAGAATAGTATAGGGAACTCCTTTATCACTGAATCAAAAAGGACCAATAGGGGACAAGGTACTTGAAGGGAGTATATGAGGATGTAGTGCTTTTAGTTTACTAGTGCTAACTTGTAAAATTGCTTATATGAGCAAGTGCAGGGCCTTAGATTGAGAATAGGATGTTTAGTTTGAGAGATAGAGCAGTTCTAAGGGAAAGAGTGAAGAGTAGACGTTGTGGAGCAGGGAATACTTTAAACCCAATTAAGCAGCACTGCCCGATGCTGCGGTATGTGCACAATCATGCAAAGCCGCGCTAAAGCGAGTTTTTATACAGGGGACTTGCACTAGTTAGTGAAATACATCTTCACACCAGCCCACTGCTTTGTCAGAAATGCACATGTATAGTGGCCAGGCAACAGAAAATCTGGCAAATATCTGCACATAACATCACACTAGGCTAAATACACTGAGCTGCTATGCATGTCACCAAGCACTGTGTAAACTGCAGACAGACTAGGTAAAATAAAAAAACAGTAAATCTAAACACAAGTGTACCAAACGCCCGAACTTGTCCACAGAAAAAATTATTTATTATGAAGCGCTTTTCGTCACTGTGATACAGTGACTTCATCAGATATATTTAAAAACAATCATTCCATTTTAAATAACATTTTAAAGTCTGTCACATGATACAAAACTTCCAATCAACTCACTGTACTAATTAAATCAAACCTATAAAATAATAAAAACTATTACAAACATGTTGTTGAGGAGAAATAAAAACAACAAACAGATGTGTATGTGTATATAACAGTCTATATAAACTGTCCTAATTAAATACTAGCCTATAAATGTTAATCTTGGAAACCAAGTTATCTATCTAAGCTTTTAAGCTTAAGTAGACAAGATATATTGCAAGATTCATTGAGCCCAGGGTTAAAAAAGGCATTTAGTCGCAATTGCCAGATTAATTCCCGTTCTTCCAGTAAAAGAGCTGTCGGTCCCCCTCTAATGTCAGGATGTATCTGATCAATTATTTTAAACTTAAATCTATGTCCCTCATTTAATATCACGTTTGGCTAAAGAATTCACTGATTTTTCCTTTTCAATAGCATGAATGTGTTCGTACACTCTATCACGGAACTGGCAATCCGTCTTCCCGATGTAAAATGCTGTGCATGTTGTGCACGTCACCAAATATACCACTGATTTAGAATTACAATTAAATTTGGAATGGAGACTAAACTTCCTTCCTCTGATTGTGAAAGTCTTCCCAACATCCATAAATTTACAATACCTACAGGCACCACAAGTACTCATACCTGTGTGCCTGCCAAAATTCCTTGCACTTTTCCTTTCTAGTAAGTTCTGGAAGAACAGGAATTAATCTGGCAATTGCGACTAAATGCCTTTTTTAACTCTGGGCTCAATGAATCTTGCAATATATCTTGTCTACTTAAGCTTAAAAGCTTAGATAGATAACTTGGTTTCCAAGATTAGCATTTATAGGCTAGTATTTAATTAGGACAGTTTATATAGACTGTTATATACACACACACATCTGTTTGTTCTTTTTATTTCTCCTCAACAACATGTTTTTAATAGTTTTTATTATTTTATAGGTTTGATTTAATTAGTACAGTGAGCTGATTGGAAGTTTTGTATCATGTGACAAACTTTAAAATGTTATTTAAAGTGGAATGATTGTTTTTAAATATATCTGATGAAGTCAATGTATCACAGTGACAAAAAGCGCTTCATAATAAATTAATTTTTCTGTGGACAAGTTCAGGCGTTTGGTACACTTGTGTTTGGATTTACTGTTTTTTTATATTTTACCTAGTTTGTCGAGTGTTTTGTTCATGGCGTCTGGTGTTTCAAGCAACCCAACTAGTCCCAGTTTGTTTGGTTCCACTCAACAACAGATGGATTCACCGAGTATTACAGCACTATTGAATGCCTTGTCTCAGCGCATGGATGCTATCGCAACCAGGTTGGATTCAATGGAAACCCAAGGTTCACAACAAGATCACGCTACGCTCACCTCTTCACAGCATTTGGTGGTGTTTCCTCCTTCTGATCAACAACAGTTCAATAATGGCAACCAGCCTTGAAGTTATGTTTTGGATAACAATAACTCTTTTCCTCCTCCTGCACAACACAGACTACGAGGGTCAGTTGACGGCTCCATTCCTACGTCGGGAGAACATGTGTGTGCACAAAACAGTTTTATGGCACTTATCAGAGCTCCACGCTTTGCCAACTGGATTAATGACACTACAACCCTTGCAGCTGATTTTGGGTGAAGCCAGGATCTACCAGCCGATAACATTGAGAGTGCTCAGGTCAGTTTGCATCTTTAGCTGATAAATTAAAACTTTTTGATTACAAACTTTTTAAGCTTAAAAAACTACAGTTGGAGGCAGTTTATTTTAAACAATGCTTATATGAACGTATAGTACCGAAGGGGCTGTGGTTTCATCAGTACCCTACTGTACTGACCGCAGATTCACCCTTCCACTTGGAAGTGATTGCTCTCTTTGATCAACAACGGTTCGACTTGTTGAATTTGATGATTAAACATTATACTTTACAAATAGAAGTTCTCACTAAGAAAGTCTCTGAGTTGAATGTTGACATAATTTCTAACAATGACTTCCTTAGGTATACGTTTGACTATGAGAGGTAATTTTCCAGCATTGACCGGCTCTTAGAAAGACTTAAGTTCAATAAGACCAAAAAGATGAATCGTGATCGACCAGCTTATAGTAGCAGCACAGTGTACCCTAAACCATCAGCAGCACAAGTAGGGGCACTCAATTCAGTGGAGAATCCTGTACACCATGATAAGGATGGTACTGTTGATGTGACTGAGGGGGAAAACAATGCAATATGGGGGTGAGATGTAGTGAACGCATCCGTAATAACAACAATACTCAGCCTGAGTACAACAATGGCCATGTTGCTAATAATTTACAAAGTGATATTACAAATAATAACCAAAATTTTCACAATGTCAACCAGACGGGTGCTATTTCGAGGAGACAATACCACCAGCCTCAAAAAAGCAAGCAACGCAACAACAAACGCAGGAGATAGTACAAAGTGCTTCTCCCAATGTGAACATTGTTAAAAACTTAGTAGGAGACTTTAATATTTATAACTATTTAAACATTAACAGCACTACTGAGTACCTTAAGTTCACCCATCAGTATGATCGTACTGGTATTAGTTATTTAGACGTATATATTTACAGCGAGGGTGAATCATTCCAGTCTCGTATCCACAGAAAGGATACGTTTAGCAATGGATATTTACATTTCAGTAGTGCTCATTCTTACAGTACCAAAAGGGGCATTATCAAAGGGCAGTGTATTCGTGCTGCCCGCATGACAACTGACAAAAACTATTTGCTCCAGGAAATGTCGTACATCGGACACCTTTTTGCAGACAAAGGATACCTCCAAAAAATGATTAAGGACATCACTGGATATGTCATAAAGGAATGGGGACATAAATACAAACCCCTATTGGGGATTGGTATTGCCAATATTTACAATAGCAATGACAATAACAATACTAGTGGTAGGCAAGTCATAGACAATGAACACACAAAGGCATGTGTAATTAAATATGGTAGGCACACTAATGAAGTGAAGAATATAATTTCTGCAAATTGGAATATTTTAACAAGTGATTTGGCAATAAAGGACAAAGTAACTGTTGGACCACATTTTGTTTACAAAACGGGCAACAATTTGAAAAGAATTATAGAAATTAAATCTAATTATCAGCAGGCCAAGAAAATACAGAGAACAGGTACTAAAAAATGTGGTCAATGTAACTTTTACGAATACATTTTGGATGCGTCTAATATTGTACTAGAGAACAGTTTAAAAAGCAAGGTTTGGTTTTGTAATGGTAATTGTTTGACTAAACACATAGTTTATTTGGGTGTTTGTCAAACATGCAAGAGTTACTATGTGGGTAAAACCGATCGCTGTTTAAAGAACAGGATCTATGACCACACCTATTGTATGAGGAAATGTGATGTCAACAACGCTTTGTCAAGACACCTAATAAATAACCCACAATGTAAGGTGTTCAAATTTGCCATCCTGGAAGTAGTTATTCCAAATCCACGTGGTGGTAACATTAAGGCAGCGGTGGGGGAAAGGGAGATCAGATGGCAAATCAAGTTAGATGCAGCTACCCCTCCGGGCCTCAATGAGGTGATTCCAACAAAGCCACTAGTTAGGATTTAGAACAAGCATGCAGCTTTATTTATTGTATGCATACATTTTTTATAAATTATATGTACACATTTTATATTACTTGAGTTTTGAAATACACATTACAAAGTAAACAATTATAGCTAATATTGTCATTAGCAGATATGAATCAGTATAGTATATAGTCCTGCAGGCTCGGTGTATACTGACCAGCAACAAAGTAGTTAGGAGACACATAAACAATCTATACTTGTGTTCGATGACGGAAACAATGTTCATGCAGCTAGTGTTAGTGGATACAGTCTAGAGAATAATGTAGTATACTTGATTTTTTAGCATTTCTGATCAATTTCATTATTAATATTTTTTATACAATAGTTCATACAATATCTTATTTTGTTATGTGGATATTTTGTGGTATGAGTTTTTAATATGTATGGTTTTATGTATTGTAGATGAAATGTTTACAGTTGTTATACAAGTTGTACTTAAAGTTTTAATTGATTAATTGATGTAAAAGGCGGGTTTTTCTTGTGGGGTATTTGTATATAAGGTGATGAATTCCAGCATTTATTGTTCTGATGAAGGCAGTTTTATACTGAAGAAAGCGCTTAACCTTGTTTTGGGTTCAACTAATAAATCATCTTTGTCTCCAGCACTGTTTCCAGTTTCCTGGTGTAGTGTTCGCCAATTCCTGGCGTTTTCTTGTTCTATTTATAACTATTCAATGACTACTATTGATCCAGTACTTATAGACCTCTTAGCTAAGGGCAACAAATTTGTCCCGAGTAGACATTTGAATGCAGCACAGACTATATTGGATTTGAAACTCTTTGTCAGGAAACTCAATTTAAAAATCTTGTTGGGTAATTCCAACTATTCTGATCAGCCTTTTAGGGTTCCCAGTATATATAACCCTCCACTTCATCCTGTGCTTAATTTATTTGAAAATATATGCAAGCTCGATCTGAGACACACATTTGATTCACATGGTGTCATTAATAGTAGAAATACTAAAAACGATAATGTTTAACAAGAAGAAATGTCAGCATTACAGTATTTGAGGTCTTTACATGTTCAAGTGGTCAAGCCAGATAAAGGGGAAGGTTTTGCCATTTTTGACCTGGTGGATTACAATGCTAAAATGCATATTCTGCTTGACAGTGATGCCTATGTTAAAGTGTCATTGAACGAAATACACATAACATATAGCTGGATCAGGGGTTACTTCAATGATTTACTAATTTAAGCTAAAATTGACATGGATATGTATAACTACATGTCAACGGGATGCCCAAAATTTCCAATCATGTTTGGCATCCTGAAGCTGCATAAGAACATTGTTAATCCACCTATGAGACCTCTTATTGATAGTAGGGGTTCGATTACATACTCTTGTACAAAGGTAGTGGATTTTATTTTGCAGAAATATTTAAAAACTGAAGACCCGGTCTGTAAAGACTCATGGACATTTCTACAAAATATTAATGATTTACAATTCAACATGGGTGACACTTTCCTTACCATCGATGTAAAAGATCTTTACACATGCATTCCACACCTTGAAGGTGCTGAATGGGTGAGATCTATTATTAGACGTAAAGGGGCGACAACCCATGAGATAGAATTAATTGAAGTGATTTTAGATATCATTCTCACTAACAACTTTTTTACTTTTGATAGAGAGTTCTACCTCCAAAGAATAGGGTTGCTATGGGTTTGCCATACGGAGCCAGCTTCACAAATTTAGTTATGGTCCATTTGGAAAAGGAATTTATTTTTAACAACACCCAGCAGATGCCCCACCTTACATATTATACTTGTTTCCTAGATAATATTTTTATCATCTTTAGGGGTAACGCATAACAAGCTGGAGAATTTGTTAATTATTTGAACCATACAACAAACGTTCTCAAATTTAAGTTTAACAGCGAATCCATTGACTACCTCGACATTAAGTTGACTAAGGATACAGTAAATGGTAGATTAGTCTCTAATATATTTACAAAAAACACTTAGTGTAATTCTTTTCTACACATTACAAGTAGCCACCCTTTTGCACAAAAATGTTCTATTGTTAAAGGGCAGTTAATTAGAGCTGCTAGGATGGTCTCACTCGCCAATGACTTCTCTGATGAATGCCAGTTACTTATGGAGATGTTCCAACACTGAGGGTACCCCATTGAGTTGATTACTGTATTAGTCAACGAGGTGAAGACTAAAAGAATCAATGGTGTGATTAGACCTATACTCAGGGGGACGAGTCCATTGATCAACATACAGGACATCTCCTGTAGTCAGGCACCACAGAATATTGATCAGAGTCCTGTTGCGAGTAGTGACCATTTAAGTTTGAACTATAAGTGTAGTTTTATAACAACATACAGTAAGGATAGTTTTAAGATTAGATATATCTTATATAAAAACTGGGAGTTCATCAGCAATGATGTCTTTCTAGTTGAGAAACTAGGTACCTTCCCAAACTTGATTTTTAGAATAGGTTTTAACCTCAAGAACTTACTAGAAAGGAAAAGTACAATACATTTTGGCAGGCACATAGGTATGAGTTTTGCAATTGGGACAAAATGCCTTTTTAACCCTTGGCTCAATGAATCTTGCAATATATCTTGTCTACTTAAGCTTAAAAGCTTAGATAACTTGGTTTCCAAGATTAACATTTATAGGCTAGTATTTAATTAGGACAGTTTATACAGACTGTTATATACACATACACATCTGTTTGTTGTTTTTATTTCTCCTCAACAACATGTCTGTAATAGTTTTTATAATTTTATAGGTTTGATTTAATTAGTACAGTGAGGTGATTGGACGTTTTGTATCATGTGACAGACTTTAAAATGTTATTTAAAATGGAATGGTTGTTTTTAAATATATCTGATGCTTGTGCAAAAAGCTACGCCAACCTACTGTTGGTATGCTGGGAACAGCATTTTCTCTTGTCAGAGGCCAGTGCCTTTTTTGAACAAATTTTATGGTATGTCCGATTTGTGGATGACATTTTTTTATTGTGGAAGGGCAGTGTTAAAAAACTTGAAAGTTTTGTGAATTATATGCATACTACCACCGAGGTTTACTTATCAATGCTCCATGAATTAAATCAATTTTTTGGATCTGACAGTTAAGAAATCGGATTTGAATGAACGTGATAGTAGTATGTATAGGAAACCAACTAGGAAAAATGCTTTGCTGCATAAAATAAGTATGCATCCCAGGCACATTCCTAGGAATGTACTAAAGGGACAAGTCTATAGTGTGCTTAGGTTACACAGTAAAGATGGGGAAGTGAAAGTGGCACTCGAGGCAGTGAAACAAGAGTTCTTAGACAGGGGCTATTCGATGAAAGAAATTGAGACTACCATGGATGAGGCATGTTCACAAATGCGCAATAGATGTAGACCATATCTGAGAAATACCCCACAGAGTGAAAATGGAGATGGCTCTGCTCCAGTTAATGTTAATTTTAGAGTTGCCTTTCGATACTCTAGTGATGTGAATAAATATACTTCTATTATTAAAACAAATTGGAATTTATTACAAGAGGTACCGGGACTAATGGAAAAGATTGCAACTTTTCCTTCCTTTTCCTTTAAGAACAAGTCCCTGAAACAACATCTCTGTAATAAAATGAGTGTAAGTAGACCAATTCATTCCATGCAAACTGGCACGTTTTCATGCAGATGCTGTTCTGCATGCAAATATATTTACACCAGCACAGTATTTATACATCCCTCATGAGAATTTACTACTACTAGTAAGAGCTATGCTGACTGTCGAACAACAAATGTGGTATATTTCTTTTTCTGTCAGAAATGTTTTGTATTTTATGTTGGTAAAACGAACAGAATGTTCAAAGACAGGATCCTTGAACACATTAGGGACATTAATAATTGTAAGGAGAATAATGCCCTGGCCAATCATGTAAAGCAAACAGACTGCACGCACACTTTTAAGTTTTTCATTATCCAAGTAATATATCCAAGCATACGGGAGGAGACATAGAGAATCACACTGAAAGCATTGAACAGAAATGGATTCTCTTATTGAATGCTGAAAGACATCCTGATCTTAATGGCTAAATATCTTTACAACCCTTTCTGAAATCCCATCATCTCACTCATTGAGAGAGCGGGACAGTATATATTTTTGTATTTTTATTTATAAATAGATACTCTAGTTATTGTTTTAGATATTTAAGTAGATACATTTTTATGTATAGATAGTAATTACTATTTCTATAGGAAACAGTATTTTAGTTATGATAGATTTTATAGCTTTTAGATCTAATGTTTTTATGAATTACACCCGATTTGTATTGCAAGCATCAGCTGACTGTTAACAGATGATATATAAACTAAATGCATAGATATTTACTTTGTCTGAGGAAGCGACAACAGTAGTCATGAAAGCGCTTACGTTTCTTAGTTTGGTTGTATTTTATTTAATAAACGTTTGGGTAGGGCAAGCTTGATGCAGTTTCTTTTAATGTGGTTAGCTCTCATTTTATGCACCTCTCTGTACCCTGAGCCATTTTTGTTATCAATTTATGTTCTTCACTTAACAGGAAACTCGGGACACACCTCCCCCTAAAAGCTCTGTGGTGTGTCCAATTAAGACCAAACACATTAGTAGCAGTAAGTACCTAGGTAGGGGTTCTACTATCAGTGTTGCCAAGTAAGTGTGTGTGCATGTGAAGAGATCTACTTCAGTTTTCAGAAAATATATGTCCCAGGAGATAATTTATCCGAGAACTATCTGGCAAAAGGTAACATTTCGAAGCAATCATCTTGTGGAAATTCATTTCCTCAGAACTAGTAGTGGATGTGTAAATGCCCTCTTCCTCACTGTACAACTGTACATCAACAGTGGAGTTGGTATATATAGTTGGGTGTGGTTGTTGTGGGCACAACCACCCACATTGGGGTTATTGTTGTGCATATCCCTTTGATTACTGTGCAGATTATGTTAACAGGTTAAGTAATTGTTAATCACACTATGTGTGGTTCTACGCCACCCCTCCAAAGTGGGGGGCTGTGCCACCCACACTAGCACACCTATTTTTACCAACTCCAGGATTGCACTGCATTGTGGAAGAGGACATATACCCTGCCAGTACCATTGTCAATGACATTAAACTGGCGTACTGATTATTTACTGATGTGATGTTTTGGCAGTTTGGTCTTCGTGGAATTACACAGACCAAAATGAGTTCACTGCAAAATGAAGTACATCCATGTGAACAGTATTCTCTGTGTATTGCATCAACACCAAAGCCTCTGTGTGTGTGTTATTCACAAACATTTGGTGTGTGCCACCCATTATACTTACCATTGTCCACCATAGAAGAGCTGCTTACATCAGCCACAATTCACTCACCTGTATACACCCCTCAGACCTATCAGCCAG
Source organism: Protopterus annectens (assembly GCF_019279795.1). NCBI lineage: Eukaryota > Metazoa > Chordata > Ceratodontiformes > Protopteridae > Protopterus > Protopterus annectens. The sequence continues at coordinate 1,426,930,326 of NC_056726.1, forward strand.
TGGCACATGCAATAACTGTTATGCAGACCTGTTACTTGTGTTCATCTGTACCTGGTGTATGACACAGTCAATATGTCACCACAGTGCCACACCTCTTGTAGGAAAGGACAGCAGACTAACATCCTGCTGACACCTAGACACCTAAAACACAAACAGAATACATTATGGAGACCACAGTCTGTCAGTGTTAATTTCAGCTATAATGCATCATGGCTGGACAGCTACACACCCTGACATGTAAGAATTAATCATTCCAGCTGACAACAGGTTAAACAGCATTACATTGCTAAACCTTAGTACATTCACCCTGAGCATCAGAAGCATATTAGCATGTCCCTTCATCGATGGTATGGATGACAGGAATGTGGCATAGGTATTATCATATGCACAGGGTGTGTTGTGGGTTTGGCAGAGTCCTAGGCTGAGCTGTTTGGTTGACATCAATGTGTGTGGGTTAGCGGGTTCTTTATTAAATGGGCTGTGCAGATGCGGTATGTGTAGGTATGGATGTGCCCTAGCTCTGTTGGTGATGTGTGTGTGTATGTATGCACACATTTATGCCATGTGGCTGCCCTATACAGGGGTTTGTTGGACAGCTGCAGACCGTACAAGGCAGAGTGTACAGCTCACTGTGTCCAGCCATGGACGTGGTAATTGTGCCTGCCAGAGGTTGCTCGGGCACTACCAGGCAGAAGTCCAGATATGGTACTCTCCTCTGATGATGACAATTGTCCACTGGATCCGCTTCCCTGCTGGGACCGGCCAGGACCACATGCATGTGGCCTGCTGTGTTGTGGTGTGGACAGCACTCCTAATGCAGTTCTGGTGCTGGTGCTGGTACTGGCACTACGAGAGTGGCTGTGAGCTGTTGCACGTCCACGTAGCCCTCCACCTGTTGTTGGTGCTGACCTACATCCACATGGCCGCTGCCCTACTCCCACCACATGCTCTACCACAGACATCATGCAGTCGATGATTCCCACCTTCTCAACCAATCATCTATGCATGAGCTCTGCAAAATAACAGTAGGCACCTGCAACATCACAGATGTAGTCACATACAGTAGGAATAGTGGCCCTCTTGAGCCTCAGCCTATCTCTGGAGTAATGTTCCATACATGCCAGTCCTCCATGATAGCCCAAAACATGCGTCTGGTGACACCTGCTGTGACACTTCTGCCAGGGGCATGATTGCCAGCAGCCCTCCTATGAGCACCCATGTACATCTGCCTGTGTGGTACCTCATCGGTCATCCAGCTATGGCTGCTGTGTACAGACACACTTGCCATAGTCACCACACTTTCCTGTCCCATGCCATCACCCGCCAACTGTCCCTCATCTATGGCCACTGGTGATGGGGTATGTATGGGCATTGTGGCTGTGTGCGGAGACGGGGTGGATAAAAGTGGGATGTCAACCAATGTCACAGATTCAACCCCTGACAACAGTGCCTTTGCCTTATTATGTCTATCATCATTGTCAGAGTCTGTATGGACAGGGTCTATATTAGATTATCGAATAGTTAAAAGTTCAAACACCGTATAGACGACAACATATGGTCAAACTCTTAAATATTCGAAACTTAAGAGGGGGGGAAGCCCTCATGCACCCTAGACACCCCCCTGCACACACACACACACACACACACACACACACACACACACACACACACACTTACAGGTGAGGTGGCACAAAGATATTACACACACCTCTCAATACCCAACAGTCAACATGCATGACTTATGGCACTCAACAGCATGCACTGCAGACATACTCAATCCTTGTTACCAACATTATACATCTCTGTGATGCATGAGTTGTGTTAGTAGGTGATGCCCTTCCCATGAAATACACTCTACCCATGTACACAGTATTACTGTGCACCTGTACAGCACACTGGCATATACTGTGCACCATACCTCACAAGTGTACACATCATTGCTGAATGTGTATATGCGTGGAAGTTATATTTGCTCTGTTTCTCACAGCACATATGTGTTTGTCTGACACATACCTGGGATGATATGAGGACTGATGTCAGTAATTAATGCCTGTGCTTTGATTTGCAGATCACATCATCAGCAGTGCATGTATGTGCAATAAAATCCAGTTACACTGACAACCTTCAAAGCTTAATGTGCCTATGAGGAGTGTACACACCCTTTTTGACATGCCAGCCTCTTCTATGAAATGAAATGGGGCCCCAATACTGCATTTGCTAACATTAGACTCACCTGATATGTAACATATGACCTATGCAATCCAATACAGTATCAAACAAATGTGTTAGTCGTGCAGATGCTGAATGAGATGCATACACTATGTGGTTTGCATAAGTGTGCACAACCTTAACATAATGGTTCATTGAAGCCCCTAAGTGAACTACAGCAGTCACTGTTTCTGGAAGGAGTATACTAGCATGGCCCATCTTCACTTGTCATTATTCAGTCACTCTGCCCTTCAAATTTCCCCCAACTCTGCAAGATTGCAAGGTCAGCTCATGTGCACAGCCTTTGGAGTCACACAGTGTCTTCACTATTGCTGTAGAGTCAGGGTTATGTCTGGCACAATTCATAACTTCCACTGTGTTCAGATGCAGCCATTCTTAGCTAGCTTTGAATGTTGTGTTTCAAGCTGACACCCCTCCCCATCCTCATACATGACTGTCTGCACTGTTTGCCATGGTATATGCAGTGGTGAGGTAAGGCTGCTTTCCCCACTCTTAAGTGCTACCTTTTGCAAATAGGATCCATTTCATGGTTTGTAAGATGTTTGCAAGCCACAGCTGCCTCTGTTGCAGGTGAGTGGGCAAATGTCATGGACATATTTCTTGGACAGAAGACCATTTCTTGGTGTGACATTGAGGGTCTGTACTTGATTGAAGATGTGTACTCAAGAAGTGTGAATGCTATCAGTACATCACAAGCTGCTTCCACAATATGTTATTTGGAGTGTGTGCACACATATACTTCCAATGTTTGTTAAGGTATGTATTCCCCATATTTGTTGTCCTAATATAGGATTCCATATTACACATTCATTGCTCATGTTAGGATCGCATTACAGGTTATAAAAGGTGTGGAATGTGGTATTGTGATTTGCCATTGTTTATATCAGGAACAGTTGTCATTGTAATAGTAGTGTATACATTGTTGTAGCCACTGTATAAGGGTAATGTTTTAGACATGTCCCTACTGTAGGCCATTTGTCCCACCATTATGTTCATCTCTGTCCACACATCTTGCACTGACAACTTGTTAGGTATACTGCAGGACTCTTACATACCTTTCAGATATGACACCATGGTGACCACTGTGATGCAGTGCAGTTAACACCAACAATAAGTGAACTTGTACAGCATGCATTATGGGTAGGTGTGTTAAATGTGTGCATGGCAAATATCATGACCATAACATGGTCAGTGTATTGGCAAACCTGCACAAAACAACTCCATATTCACCAGCTACAGGCTGCTGCCCCAGTTGTTCACCAGAGGGACCTAAATAGTTGCGTGAGAGAAATAATGTCAGGAGGCACACCTGTGGCATTGGTACAGGGTAGGAGCAGCATTTCATCATATTGACAGTACAAGCCCACAATACTAGAGATTATGCACATCTGTTCATTACTACACTGCAGCAACAGACTTTCTTATCTGACATATGCATGTAGATACTTTACAGATGAAAATGGATAAGCAACAGGGGTGTAATAACATGCCCTGGAGCCTTACCTGCATGCTCCTCGTCCATTGTGTGGGTGGCACCCACCTCCACAATGCTGTTATCAGCCTGCTGGCATGGCTGGTGGGTGTGTGCCCCAAGGCTGCTGAGGAGCTGCTCAGCATGTGTCAGTGGGGGCTGGATGGCATGACCCCCACCTTTGGCTAGTTGGCCCCTCCAAACTGCAGTAGCATGCTGATGAGCATGGCGGAACAGATCTGTTCAGCGAGGCCACACCTGCTCATAATTTTGGTTGTGCAGGCCGACATAATTTATCCTGTGGATGTGCTTGTTCCACAGGGCAGTCCTCTCCTGCAGATCCTAGTCCTTGCAGCCGAAGAGGATGGCATGATGCATGATGAGGTATCGGATGACTGCATCATTTTCCAAGTTTGTGAATATGGGCATATGTTCCTGGGACATTATACCTGGAAGACATAAACAGTAAAAAAGGTCACAGGACCTCATATGGTTGTCCATGTCCACATCAACAGTGGATATTACTTGCAAATAATCCATACTATACCATAACACTGTAAGCTATCATGGCTTTGACATCTTGAATTACACCCCTGGCCCCATCTTGTCCAGTTCCCCCACTTCTGGACACTTAATGGCATAATCCTCTGTTCACCATTCATTTCTGTGTAGAGGGATGACAGTTGCCATCTTCCATGTGGATGGTGTGTGGATGGTGGCATGTGTGTGTTTGACTGTAGTGTGTGATGGAACTGTAAGCACATGCCTGTGTTCATGTAGGAGGCAAACTGTGATGTTCTTATGTCCCATGGAGACTTGCTGTTGTTGGCATCAGTTGGCATTATGTCTATGCTCATCAATGATGTGGGCAGGAACGTGGTTTATGAGCATTTTCCCATATACTAATGTTGTGGACAGAGTGCCACTGTTCCCGCCTATCCTGTCAGATGTAGGTTTCCTCTATACATGGCATGTGTGTATGAGGTGTGCTTTACCCCCAGTACAGGTTGACTTGTGTTACTGGCTCTGAGACTGCGTACATATGTGTAGACATGCTTGCAATTGGCCTAGGTGGTTAGGGTATGTATGTTTTCTAGTCCTAGTCAACCTTACAAAAAGTCACCTGTGAACCTACATGCTTGCTCAGATAGAGGGGCACTTGCTTCTAAGTTGTGGACTGCACCTATGTGTCCCTGTACAGCCACTATAGCAACCTATTATGTGCTTTGTGTCTTGGTGCTGTCCACCAATAGGGATTACTATCATTAGTGGAAGATGGTTGTACAGGTAAGGTACTGCTGATTCCATATAGCTGCAGTGGATATGAAGTGTACACACCCCTGTTACAATGCATGGTACTTATGCAATTGAAACATGATCCCACAAAAGCACATGTCAACACAATCCTTGCCTGTGATGTGTCCTATAGCTTGCTCAGTTCAATAAGGAACATAACAACCTGTCCTGTTGAAACATATGGGAATTAATACTCAGTACAGTAAACCGGTTGAATGTGTGTGCACACCCTTGCACAGATATGTTGTGTAAACACCTGCTGAGATGATTACAGCATCCGTTTGTCTTGGTTTGTACTCTAACGTCATATCACATCTTTACATGGCAATGGCTGCTCACCTTCCATGATACAGCTTTGTTTCTTTTTCAGTAGAATTGTACAGGTTATGGGTCACATTTGAGGTAAGAAACATTTTGACATGACTTTCTGTGGTCTCTTTGGCATACAGCACACAGACCTGGCATTCCAGCATGGGTGTGTACACTTTGATATCCAGTGTATATGGGTGTTGATATAGCTGTTAGTGGTAGGCATGGACAGTGGGTCATAACACAGTTGTACACTTCTCTGATTACTATGTGAGAAGCATGCCTACTGTAGTACCAATATCAGTGTCATGGCAATGCAACAGTCAGCAGCAGTACACATTTTATTTTGTTGTATGCAGTGACAGTGATATTACACACGTGCAACATGCACATCCTATTTTCAGGACTGCTTGTGACCCATGTTACTACATCTGTGCCTTTCAGCTGAACATACACATACATACACATGCTCAGGGGATACCTGGTATACATTTGGGTTCTATGTCATTATGGCACACTGTATTTACAGTCTTGCAGTTCAATCATATGCCTCAACCTGTTATAAAAATGACTTCTGGTCATTGGTCCACATCACTGGGAGACAAAACAGGGAAGTCATTTTGATAAAGTATTAATATAGCTACCATAACACAAGTATATGTGCAAGTGACAACAGATACCTGTCACAACTGTTGCCTGTTTTTTACTGCTACCTGTGGACATTTTTTGGAATAAATAGTGAGTAATTCTGCCTTGGAACCTTATTTCCTCCGCTGGTGTGTTTTTTAAGGTTACAACTGTAAACAATGTCCAGAAGAACAGTGTACAGTTGAATGTTATTAATTCAATATATCACATGCAGTTTAACACATACATCTTCAACAGTGCTTTACTATGCTCATGCCCTGTATAGGTATCCAACATTTACAATACAAACATGTATAATACTCATATTCACAAATAACATATGGATATGGGCAACATTCCATTAACTGGCCTAGCAGTGGCACAGACACAACTGTTTGACAGACACTCTAGTGTTTGCCATATGTGAGCTGTCCTTTCCCAGGGTGTATCAGGCTCCTCAGTTGTGACCCAACCTATCCATCTCTTAGAGTATCACATGTGGACAAAGCCTAACATTAGGAGGGATATATAGGGACAGATCGTAGATATGCCTATTACAAACCTATGAAAGTTGTAGCAAATAACTATATCATGTGGGCATTGTTCATAGGTTCATAG
>NC_056726.1:1426941875-1426979375 GCF_019279795.1 Protopterus annectens
ATAGGGACATATTTTAAATATTGCTCTTATAAACTTTTAGACAGTTGCTGGAGTAACAGTATTTGTTTTAATATACATTTTCTGAAGGATCTGAAGTCTTAAACTCAAATGTATGTCTTTATTTAGTGTCCTGAGGTCATCCTAGTGATTTGCCAGGAAAATAGAGGAGCAGGCCAAAAATGTGAGGCAAAAACCTGATTATGTACACAACTTACTACCACTGCTGGGATTTGAACCATGGCTGTAAGTACTAAGAATACAACAGTTTGTATTTCATCAGAGTGAGCTATTTTGAAAGTGCTGTCTTTTCTTCAGTGTTTTCTTTCTAAGTCTCTCTTGGTTGTACAATCTGAACTTGTAATTACAACATTCTTATACAGACATTCCTAGACATATTTTTTTATGTAGCACAATGTGAGAAACAGTTGACATAATAGTACTACATACCAGATCTTGGTGAATGTGATATGTGAGGCCATACAATGTCAGAGTAAACACAACCAGTCAAGGATTTAGATCTTAATTGCCAGGCAGATACACTTTTATTTAAATATGACCTGTATGGAACTATTACTGTCATATCGTCTTGTTTATTCAGTACAAACCATACACATTTTGTATAGTGCCAGGTGACATTTTACTCCTTTATATTTATTTGGTATGACTACTACAAGCAAGATTGTCACTCACCAGCCTTGCGATGCAGTCTTTGCAACATGCTAGCATGGGCTTCCTGCTTATGTTTTATTATATTGGTCTACCACCTGTATGGGATTGATTCATCATTCATTACATAATATAGATTTATTTACCTTCCCTGACATCCCCCAATGTGCTGTGATTAATTTATTCTTGTGTGACTATATTGTATGGGGCACTTGTGTTTATTTGGGGGTTTCAATACTTTATTACACTGACACCTCACATCTGTGCCTAATAAACTACTCTGATTGAGAAAAATCAGTTACTTCTTACATTAATACGCAAAGAATTAAAATATTGATGTTTACACATACAAAATGGAAATGGTTTTGGTGAGGCTCAAACCATGACTACATGCAAGGCTAACCGCTATACTATTGCACTTATGCTTATGCTGGATGTTTGTTGCTTTTTAACTTATCCTGCCATTTCAGCTGTGCTAAGCGTAGCTAATCGATGGGTACACCCATGCAGCTATGCTTAAACTTCCTTGCTTATGTGAAAAAAAAAACATTACGAACATGTTTTAAGTATTTCTCTTACAAACTTTATGGCTGTTAAACTAACAGGTTTTGTATTTCCATGCATTTTCTGAAAGGTAGGACGTCTGCACTTCAGATTCTCTCATTATTTTCTAACTTCATTCTTTAATGCTTTGCCACTATTTTTATAGTGGCCACTACACTTTTATTTTACAGCCGTACACTATACGGCATTTTGGCCACATCTCTGATGTTCAAAGAGCGATCTCGATCTTTTTGTATTGCCATACGACAATTCTGTTATGTAGGGGACATGTATCTTGTGAGAGCACTGCTCTCAGACACCCCCCCAGCGCTCGTACATGGAACCGTGTCTGTTTTACAGCATGGCAGAGTGCCTTCATGCATATGGATTGCGTCCTGCCATGCTGAACAGGAACGGTCCCTGCAATGCAGGAATAACTTATTCCTGCACAGCTGGTTGCTGAATCCAGGGGATGGTCAAATATTAAGCAAATTTTTCTTTAAGCATTTATTATGATTTCCTCTGCAATGTTTTTGCACCTTACTTAAATAACAGTTTTTAAGATATCACTGGAATTTTGCCTCTGTGCTTGGGTCATGCCTGAAAAAGGTCTTTGGACCAGCTTACTCACTCAGTTACTAAACAGAGAATAAATGAATAAAAATAAATAAATATTGTGATCCTATGATTGCAAGTTGCACAGAACATTGACAAAAGATAGTAAAAAAATGTGCATTTTAAAGATAATTAGTCCATATTTTCGTAGTTTTGAGAACAGTTATTCTTAAATGTGAGTTTTCCTGTGGTTAAAGAAAACAATAACTTCAGATCCTTCAGAAAATGTATATTAAAACAAATACTGTTACTCCAGCAACTGTCTAAAAGTTTATAAGAGCAATATTTAAAATATGTCCCTATTTGTACCCCCAGTTTGTCAAGCTTTGTGCAGATTTTTTGCAGTAAGAGGTTGATGTGTCTATTGTCTTTTTATACTAACCAAAATATTAACACAACAGTGTATTTGATGGGAAGAGTGCTAGAGAGCGCAGTCAATATGACAGCCTAAGTCCAATTTTCTGGACATGCCCTGAAGAAATTTAAATAAAAATAGAGTTCCCAAGAAGAAAAAAAAGAATCCAGAAAATAAAAAGAAAGAATGAGCTATCAAGAACAAAAGGAGGAACAAATATCTCATTTTAAAGCTGCCAAAACCCCAGAAACTCAATTACACATAGGATAAAATTAGACAAAAGAATACTATACCAACTTTATTAACCAAACAAACCCAAAAATTTTGCTCCTCTATTAACAAATACACCCTGGCCATATTATTCAACCCTCCTCATCCACTAACAGAATCACGAATATCATCACTTCACAATTCAACACCCACTTAATTGAAACCCTTGCTGTCCTCTTAAATAATTGGACCTCAAACCCTTTCCACTCCCTCCAGACCCAAATGTCTGTCTGTCTTCTCCCTTGAACCATTTCTAAAAATAACCACTATCACTTGCTGAATACATTAGAATTGTGGCTAATGCTTTGTATTACTCAGTCTATATGCTAATAAACCGTTCAATCAAAGAAAGTCTCATTCTTGTTATATGGAAAAAATCATATAATCCACAAAGGTATCTGGAAAAATGAAGCTGGAATGTAATGTTTGTTTTTTGATCATTTATTTAACTCCAACGCCAGCCACAGAATTAATGTACAAATATAGGATTTTAAATATTGAAAATGAATATTTGAGGGAATGTATAACTAAGGAAATAGTCCCTAAGGGACTAAGAGTCTGGAAATTTCCCAATAACGTGGTCACAGGGTCTGTGTTTCACAAAGAACTACTCACTGTTTTTAACAATTGTGGACTGGATGTTTTGAGACTAATCATTAAAGAAAACACAAGGTGTTTAGAAGTTATACAAAAAGATATTGATGAGATAGATCAGTGCATTAAGAATGATTTGATGTTTACGGTTCAGGAAGAAAAAGTTAAATATTTTAATTTAAGAAAGGATATTGACTTTAAATGTGGTGAAGTTGTGGACAGAAAGCTTAGAAAACTGAAAAGAGACATCAAAGAATACAGTAGTGACACTAGTTACCCCAAACCCCCACACAGAAACTACACACATTACAGTACAGACAGACCAACACAGGGTTCTAGTGATCAGGAGAAAGGGGGAAATGAGCGTCCTTATTTTGAAAACGAGAACAAAGTTTACGATGAGGATTATCCCCCCCTTCAGAGATCGGAAAGGCTTATGAACAAAAAAAGATCTCCACAACAAAATTTTCAGTAGGGGGGGGGGAGGAGGGGGAGATTTTGATTGACGCCCAGCTCCCCATAGGGTACAATAACGAAATAGTTGTCACAAATGGGATTAAAAACACCTTCAATAACTTTTCCATTTACAACTTCAGTGACATTGAAATAAAGAAGGGGCATTTTGAATTGCTTTCTAAAGGCTTGAAATTTATTCCCTACAAAAAGGGAGACATTGCTAAAACCTTAATGGATATTAAAATGTTCTTAAGGAAGGTCAATCTCAATATTATGTTACAGAATCCATCTACTAGCAACAATGGGGAACTCAGGCTGAAAAGCACATACAACTCACCACTCCACCCTCAATTAAAAAACTTAGAGAGGATAATAGAGCAAGAGGTGAGAAAAGAACAAAAAACACTAGATACAAAGACAATCTAAGTAAAGATGAAAAAGAATGTTTGTATGAAATGAGGAACAACACTAATATTAGGGTAATGAAGCCCAACAAAGGTGGAGGGGTTGCAATAATGGACAACATTCAGTATGAAAGCAAAATGAATAGCATTCTATGGGACAATGGAAAGTACTCTAGTGTTTCAAAAAATGAAGTAAATATAGCATATCATAAGATTGATGCGAGTTTATGGGATATGGTACAAGAACAGCTTATAGATTACAGTACTTATAGATATTTAAAAGTGGATAAACCAAAAATTCCTTCCATATTCGGTATTCCGAAAACTCACAAAAGTGAAACTGATCCCCCCCCTTAGACCCATAGTGTCTGCTGAGAGATCCAAAACACATCCTTTAGCTAAGTATGTGGACACAAAATTAAAAAGAATATGGGTAGGAAAAGAATTTATTTTGAAGGATTCTTGGGATTTGTTGAAAGTTATTTCCAATGATTTATATCAGAATGATTTGTTATTTATAACTATAGACACAGTGGACTTATTTTCCTCCATACCCTGGAAAGAAGGCATGGAAATGCTTGAGGAAATAGTCTACCAAGATCAAGGCTTATTACAAAAAGAAAAATTTGTTAACATATGGTTAATGGAAATAGTTCTAAAGAACAATTTTTTGTATTTCAATGGTGAATGCTTTCAGCAAACCCAAGGAGTAGCTATGGGGGCAGCTTGTGCCCCAACCTTCTCTAATTTGGTTTTAGCTAAATGGGAGGAAAGATATGTTTTTAACACAGAATTCAGAAACCACTGGAAGTTATATTGCAGGTTTCTGGATGATATTGTGATTTTTTTGGAGGGGAGGAAGAGAGAAATTTGAAGAGTTTATGGTGTATTTAAACCAAACCACTAAATTTTTAAGATTTACACACAGGATTTCTGATACAAATCTGCAGTACTTGGATGTAGAAATTTACAAGGAAAACAAAAAGTTTGAAACTAGAGTATTTAGAAAAGAAACTTATTGTAATTCTTTTCTGCACTATGACAGCACTCATCCCCTACATTGTAAGAAAAACATTGTGAAGGGGCAGTTTGTGAGGGGGAGTCGGATGACTAGTGCAGATAAAGATTTTTTTTATTAGAATGTGATTTATTAGAAACAATGTTCCTCGAAAGGGGATACCCTTCAAAATTTATTAAAGATATAAGGGACGAAGTGGAAAAAGGTAGAACTAACAAGTTCCAACCAATTTTAAACAATGGTGGACGGGATAAGGTAGGAATGATCAACAATGAGAACATTGGTGCTAATTATGAACAGGTTTTAGTTTTAGAATACAATGCAATAAACAATAACATTAAAAAGAAGTTTTTAAAAAAATGGGAAAGGTTTGTGACCATTACAGATATGGACAAAATATCTAAGATTCCTCAGAAGGTGACCTATAAAAATTCTCAGAACATAAAGACTATTTTGGAGAATAAACAACAGACAAATAGTAAAAAGAAAGTGGGCACTTACAAATGTGGTCACTGTAATCAATATAATCACCCTATGAACACTGACAGGTTCTACTTGGAAAGTAGAAGTAGGTGGCTTGTAAGTAGTGGTTTTTACAACTGTGAATCCAAGGGCATAGTATACCTGGCCTCCTGTATGGTTTGCAAATCCTTTTATGTAGGAAAAACTGAAAGACAATTGAAAAGAAGGATATATGAACATTTATATGAGATGGCAACAGGTAAGGATACAAACACTTTATTTAAACACTCAAAAAATGCACAGATTCAAAATTTACCTTTTGAGTGTTAGAGCAGGTTAAATTTGATGGTAGGGGGGGACTTTGGGAAGAAAAAATTGAATTCAGGGAATTGTGGTGGCAATTGACCCTGGAGGCAGGGGAACCCCCAGGATTGAACGAACATCTTTCAATCCTGCCTCTACTAAAGCTAAGGACAGCTAAATTATGACTGTACTTTATAGTAATTTACACCATGATGACAAAATCTATTGTCTGAAAACTGGACTTGTTGCACTGGTTCATAAAGGTTTATAAAGAATTAGCTATGTTCAGCAATGGAACTACTTAATTTAATTCTGGTTATCTTACTATGTATGTACATACACACCACAAAAAAAAAATTCTAATGTGTTATGTGAATGATTTGCGTATTTGTGGTTTTTTTTATGGAAACAAAAAGTTTTGCGACCAAATGGAAGGTGGAGTTTCATTTTAAATGAATTATTAATGAAATATTTAAATGGTGAGATTTGCACCAACACAATTGGTTGTTTTAAACTTGGAGAAATATATTTATTGGTTTTAACTAATTGACAATTGTATAAATATGGGAAACTAACATGGTTCTGGTCATCTGATGAAGTCAAATATTTATGACAAAAACGCATTCATATGGTTTAAGGCGTTTATGGTTGTGACATTCTGTGGCTAGCGTTGGAGTTAAATAAATGATCAAAAAACAAACATTACATTCCAGCTTCATTTTTCCAGATACCTTTGTGGATTACTGGTGAATTTGGTTCTGGTTTCTGCTTTTTCTTGAAAAAATCATATATCTTACTGCTGCAACATTCCTAGATGGGGAGACATTGTCAAAATGGTTAGGGTCATTCCCTCACAAATACTATGTACTGGGTGGGAATCTGACCACTGTTTATTAGTTAGGCTTGTAATAGTCTGCAGCCCCCAATAGCCTAGTATTTACCTATGAATGTATGAACCCTGCTTAAAGTTGGTTCCTCCACAGACATCTCCACCTTCATATCTATAGCTATCCTATCTCCAATATCCAAAGTTCTGGTGAAATACATCCAAGACCAGCTGTAACTCTATATCACAATAAATAACCTCTTCTCTTCTGCACAGCATGTTCAATCCATACCACATCACCTCAAGAACTCTCTTTAATTTCATCTCCACCATAAATCTGAATAGGAATGAGGATAACCTAGTTTCAGCAGTATTCCTAGAGTTGGCAGAAGCACTTGACACTATCAACCTTAAAAAACTCTGGCATAAACTCTCCTCCATAAGAATGACTAACCCATCACTCTCCTGGTTTAAAATTTACCTTAGTGAAAAATAACAGGCTGTGAAATGGCAAAATAACTTCTCCCCTTTCTCTTTGCTCAGACAGAGGCATACCACAAGGCTCCATTTTTAGTCACCTGCTTTTTTATATATTTATTAATGACATCCATACAGCTAGAAAACAGGCAACTGTAATCCAATATGCAGAGGACACTACATTGATCTGTTCTATCAAAAAACAGATAGGCAAGTGCTAGGCCAGTGATTCTCTCTCATCCTTTAAGCAGTGGCTATCCCACTCTCAACTATTAATAATTCCCCACAAACAAATAAAATAATGCTCTTTGCTCCTAAGCTACACTCAAATCAAAAAAACATTACTTAACAATTACTTCATCAGATCATACAATGATAGTCTTCTATCCCAAATCAAGCTCTTAGGTGTCATCACAGATGATACTATGAAACTGGACCAACACATCAAACAGATAGTAAACAAAATTCACAAAAAGCTAGGCACCTTATACAGCATAAGGCCATACTTACCAGGTTAGGCGAAGAAAGCCACTGCCTCAACCTTTTGTTACCAACTCTCCGATATGTTTCTCCTGTATTTATCAGCCTACAAACTTCTCAATTAAATATGCTAGCCAAATGCTACAATAAAATATCCAGATTTGCTGAAAATATGCTAGACAGATCCCACTAAACTTGTTAGAACTAGCTCATACCCTAACTCTCACATAACTGGTCACTAGACATACTCTCATATACAATCCTGAGCAATGTCCCACACTTTGAAATGTATTCAGCCATATTCCCCCTCATTGTACAATCCACACCAAGACAAACTGCTTACTACCTACCAAATCATACAACAGTGCAGGCAGTTTACGTTACTCCTCACATCACTAAGATGTGCAACTCAAACCTTCTTTCCTTAAAACAAACCAACAAACTCAAAAACCTTTAAAGTACTACTAAAACAACATCTCACTTACTCTAGCTGTGCTCTTGTTCCACACCCAGGAGTTCCACTTCTTAAACTCTTATATATTTGCCTTCTAAACTACTCTTTTCACTCTCTCTATACCCTTAGCACTAATGTTTTGCTCTTTTTGTGTTTCTCACTTTTATCTGTAGTCATTTTCCCTCTTTACACATAATTGTAATTTTCACATTTTTTGTACTCCATATCATGTCATTATTTAAAACGTAAACTATTAATAGTAATGTTGTATTTATGTATGCATTCTTGAAGCTGTCACCTTCTCTCATTATGTAAACAATGCAAAATTTGATTACCTCACTGTACTAGTATTTTCTTTATGTTTTGTATGGAGCTTTTCTTCCAGGCATCTGTGATTTTTTTCCCATCCAGTCAGACTTCCCCAGTAAACAAAGGCAAACAGAAAAATAAACAAATAATGTGGCACAACTGCGCATTTTGTTTGAAAAGGCAATCAGAGTAAGTCAGGATGTACGCTCTCTGAAACAAACAATAGAAGAAGAACAAGATCAAATAACAAAAATCTGGAACTAGTAGTCGAGGCAATCAAGAAACAAGCAGATTAGCATACCACACTTTATTCAACTCTTTCAAGAGACTTCATAAGAATACAAAATCCTTTAATGAGAACAATGCTTAAATAACCACACCAATCAAATAATTAATTAACAATAATCACTTGATTAAAACTGCTTTCTTTAAAGGGGTAAAACCTAAACATATATAACAAAAATGGTTTAATAAAAATGTAAAATAATCAAATCACTTAAAATAAGAAATAAAATCCATATTTTTATTTTAATTTAATTTTCTATCTCTTAAGAAACATTTGATGTTAATAGCCTCATTTAGGCCAGGTTTCTTATCAGAATTAAGTTTGATCTGCCAAATAGTCTCTCTTTGTTCAAGATCATTTTTTAAATTTCCACCCCTAAGGTCTTTTTGGCCAACTTCTAAAACAGAAAAGAAAAATGTCTTAAAATTCCCACAATCAATAGAATGTCTATATAAGGCATTCCTAGAGTCCTTAACCTTAATACTGTATAAATGTTCCCTCATACGTTCTCTTAAAGTGCGAGTGGTCATACCGACGTAAAACGCCGAACAACCACTGCACAAACTAATGTACACCACCCCTTTGGTTAAACAGTTAACAAAACCAGGAACTTCAAATGTCATGTTCAAATGTTCTAGCATAACATAGGACCCTTCAAAAACGTATCTACAAAAGTTTAGCTAGTTTTTTTAACAAAGCTGGTTTGGAATTTTTTAAGTTACTTTTGAGAACAATACAAATAAAATGTTACAACTCAAAGAAGATATTTTAAAGGTTGATAATGAGGTGAATACTTTATTGGTGGACTACAGGTATGATGACGTCTACCAACAATTGTTTATTGAAGTTGAGCACCATATCAACGAAGTAGCCACTCGTAAACACACTAAGCTGTTACGTGATGTTATAGCTTATGAGAACAATAGTGCTTACAGTAACTTTGTTTCTAATCAAAGGCGCTTTTATGGAGATAATGATGGTGGTTCCAGAGTGAAACAGGGCCCTAATAAGACAGTTTACAATAACAGAACTAAAAAATTTGTTGGTTTAAACAAAACGGATACATCTGTCAAAGCAACGGTTCCCTTGTTTTTTTTTTTAAAGTTTTTTCATCACCCTGGTAATCAAAATGAGGGTGCAGTTAGTATAGAAATACAAGAAGAAACTTCTCCTTCAAACACCGAAGGTAGTAATTTACACCCTTCAGTAAATGTTGGTGATTCAAAGACTTTTTTAGCCAAGAAAGGAAATAAAACAAAAAGGACTGTGACCACAAGAAGCAGAATGATGACCATTTCCAACTCATCGGGGGACGAAATTCAAGGACTTTAAATATGACGTCTACTGATAATCTTGATGCTGTAAATTTGTCAGACACTTTATTAACTGATGCTGAGTTGGGCATTTTAAGGTATGGTTTAAATTTTGTTCCATCTAGAAAAGCTGAATTTAGTAAAACTGTTATTGATTTAAAGAAATACACTCATAATTTGAATCTTCAGTTCTTAATGTGCAATGTATCTGGTTCTAACGAAGGTTTATTTAAACCCTCTACATACACTCCTTCCTTAACTAATACTATAAGAGTTTTTGAAGAGGTATGTTTACAAGAGCTGTCAAATTCTTTAAAAACCAAAGGCAAATGGGTAGATAATTTGACCCATTTAGAATGTAAGGCCTTTAATGAATTGAGGAAAAAATCACACCTTAGATTTATGAGGAGTGATAAAGGGGGTAACATTGTTGTTATGGATGTTGCTAAATATAAAAAAACTATGTTGGCTATCGTCAGTAACACAGCGGAATATGAGAAAGTCTGTTTATTTGATATCCATCATAGTTATAAGAATATTTATTCATTTTTATATGAAGCTTTAATGTCTGGGGACATGGATTTCAAAATGTATGATTTTTGTGTCGTTGAAAAACCCAGAATTGGGGTGTTATTCAGCATCCCAAAAATTCATAAAGATTTGGTTAACCCTCCATTTAGACCTGTTGTTTCTTCCCCACGTTCTATAACAGAAGGACTTGCACTATTGGTCGATGGTCTATTAAGTCCCTTGACACAGAATCTTCAGTCTTATTTAAAAGATTATTGGGACTTTTTAAATAAGCTTAGAATTTTTTCTGAACGGGTTGACTTAAATTCTGTTGAATGTGTTATGTTTTCTATTGACGTTGTGTCCTTGTTCACTTGTATTCCTCACGAAGATGGAGTTGAGGCAGTACGTAGTTTTTTAACTACACATTCTAGAATGAAAGGTGACACTATATCTTTGGTATGTAACTTGGTAGACATCATTTCAAATAACATTTTTTTTCTTTTTGATGATATTTATTATAAACAAAAAAGAGGGGTCGTCATGGGGTCAGCAGCTGCCCCTGCATATGCAAACACTATCATGGCATCGTGGGAAACTAACATTTTAGTTGAAATTGAGAAGCAATACGACATACTTTTTTATTCTAGGTTTGTTGATTACCTTTTTTTATCATCCAGGGTGCACAAGATGTGGTTGATTCATTTTTGACTGATGTTAATAATTCTTCTAAATTTTTAAAATTTGTACTTAGTGAAGGGGATCACAATGTCAACTTTTTGGATGTTATGCTTTGGTGGGATGAAAAAGAAAAAAATTTTCAGAGTAAGATCTTTCGTAAAAAAAACTTTGCTAATGGGTATTTACATTATAAAAGTAACCATCCTAAGCACATTAAGAAAAACATACCAAAGGGACAATACATCAGAGCTTGTCGTATGACTATGAACTATAGTGGTTTACTAAAAGAATTTGAATGTATTTCAACAATGTTTGTTAAAAGGGGATACAACAAAGTTTATTTGGATAGTTTATGTTCTGACATTCTTAGTAAACGTGAGTTGTTTTATCCAGCATTATTGAGGGCACCATTAACTAAAATTGGGGGAACTAGTGACAAAAACAGTTTTAGCAATGTTTTTTTTTTGGTGCTGTATGTTCACTTGACATGACTGTTGCAGTTCTGGTATCAAAAATCTTTTTAAAAGGTAATTCAGATTTATTTAAGATACTTGGGGACCAACCTAAATTTGTTTTCAGGAATCAATTTAATTTTAAAAGATTATTAGAAAATGTTCCTTCAGGTAATGAAGTTAAAAGATATGTAACACAAAAAAAGGGTATGTTCAGATGTGAACAGTGTAACTTTTGTAGATACGTGTTTGAAGGGCCCTATGTTATGCTAGAACATTTGAACATGACATTTGAAGTTCCTGGTTTTGTTAACTGTTTAACCAAAGGGGTGGTGTACATTAGTTTGTGCAGTGGTTGTTCGGCGTTTTAAGTCGGTATAACCACTCGCACTTTAAGAGAACGTATGAGATAACATTTATACAGTATTACGATTAAGGACTCTAGAAATGCCTTATATAGACATTCTATTGATTGTGGGAATTTTAAGAAATTTTTCTTTTCTGTTTTAGAAGTTGGCCAAAAAGACCTTAGGGGTGGAAATTTAAAAAATGATCTTGAACAAAGAGAGACTATTTGGCAGATCAAACTTAATTCTGATAAGAAACCTGGCCTAAATGAGGCTATTAACATCAAATGTTTCTTAAGAGATAGAAAATTCAATTTAAATAAACATATGGATTTTATTTCTTATTTTGATTACATGATTTAATTATTTTACATTTTTATTAAACCATTTTTGTTATATATGTTTAGGTTTTACCCCTATAAAGAAAGCAGTTTTGATCAAGTGATTATTGTTAATTAATTATTTGATTGGTGTGGTTATTTTAACATTGTTCTCATTAAAGGATTTTGTATTCTGATGAAGTCTCTTGACAAAAGCGTTGAATAAAGTGTGGTACGCTAATCTGCTTGTTTCTTGATTGCCTCGACTACTGGTTCCACATTTTTGTTATTTGTTTGGTTTTCATTTGGTTTGCAATCTCTTGTTCCAAGAACAAGATTAAGTTATACATTTTAATTCAAATTTATTGTAGTGTTTATTTTCCTAAGTTTTATAGAAAACAACAAACTCAAGCAATGTAACACAATTTTATCCTAAAAGTAACTACTGAAAATATGTAGTAAATATGCTAGAAGTAGTTCTTCTTAAACAAAAAAAAAAAACATTATAAACAAGATAAAGCAAGTTTAATACATACTTTATTACACTAAAGAGGCAGCATTGTTAAAAAGAAGGCTGGGACTGGTTGCCAAGAATAGATTGACAAACAAATACAAAAGCTACAGATGCTATGAACTAATATGGGTTTTTAAAAACTTAATGTTCAATGTAGGTGCAATATGAAAAGGGAAGCTCTATTTCCATCAGTGGTGAGATTATTTATTTATTTTCTTCATAAGGATGTTAGCAATGATTAACTAGATATTTTGAGCAGTACAACATATAACTTTTTTGAAGGAGACCAGGACAAAACCAAAAATAATGAGGAGTGAGGGGAAAGAAAGGCCCAAAATCAAGGACCAAATTTAAATATTACTCTAATATACTGAAACTGTTAATAGAACAACATATTTTGTGTATTAATGTGGATTTTTTGGGCAATAACAAGTCCAAAACGCTAACGTCTGACTCCTGGCATTATTGATTAATTGCATTTATAAGAAAATCAAAACTTTTATGACTGTCAATGC
Source organism: Protopterus annectens (assembly GCF_019279795.1). Classification (NCBI taxonomy): domain Eukaryota; kingdom Metazoa; phylum Chordata; order Ceratodontiformes; family Protopteridae; genus Protopterus; species Protopterus annectens. Next base: position 1,426,955,046 of record NC_056726.1, read on the forward strand.
AAAATTATCAGACAAAATTTTGGAGTTTTAAAGGCTGGGTTATGGAATAATCACAACATTAGAATTCAAGGACTGTGAATTCATTGGAGAAAGTGGCAAGTGATTGGTATTAACAACAAAGGAAATTTACTTTGTAGGGAAGAAGCAAGGTGCTTAAAATGTGAACAATGGTCTCATTTAGGTTCATAGGTTCAAAGGCAGGTACTAGGCTATATGCCCAAAGGCATTTATAAGCCTAGCTGGAATGTGTTGGCTTTTGCCACCCCCTTATATTAGTTCCCTGTGCCTCTGTCCATCAGATCCACTGAAGTGATCCCCGGGGTAAACTTCCTGTTTCCCATCCGCTCGTCAAGGTATCTCCTGAAGAGTGCTAGTGAGGATCTCTGCCTAATGTAGATTGGAATCTTGTTCCAGAGTATGGGAAGTCTCTGGGACAGGATTCTATCCCTCCAGCATGTCCTATTTATTGTTATGGTGAGGTTTAGATCCCTAGAGCGTGTGGCTCAAGGGGATATGGTTTTCTTTAGGTGGATCATGTCCATCAATTCTGGGTTGGAAATGGCCTTGTATGTCAGGCAGAGATCACCTCTGAGTAGACAGTATGCAACCGAGTACAGCTGGAGTTTCTTCAGTTGAGCTGCATAAAGCATTTGTTTGAGGCCAGTGATCCTCTTGGTGAGGTACTTCTGTAGTCTTTCCAGCTGTTGCAGGTGTCTTGTAAGGCACATCCCAAATGGGGTGTTGTACTCTATGATGGGTCTGATGAGTGATGCATAGAGGGGCACAATGACCTCTTTTGATCTGGATGCAAACCCTTTTGTGATTAGGTAGGCCACATAGAAGGATAACCACTTTGGCAATGTGATTATCAAAGGAGAGATTACTATCTACTTGGGTCCCCAGATCCCTTATTTCATCTTCTGTATTTAGCGGGCTACCATCTATGTGGTAATTTGTGGGTATTTTATTATTTCCAAAGGGGATGACTATGCATGTTTTGGCATTTATCTTGAGGCCATGGTTCTGACACCAGGTATCTGTCTCAGTGAGACCCTTTTGGAGAATGTCTGTGTCAGCCCTAGTTGGCAGGTGTCTGCGAACTTGGTCAGCCATAGTCCTCCTGTACTTGCCTGTACCTCTGAGATGTATATGCTAAACAGGAGGGGTCCTAGGACTGAGTCTTGGGGAATGTCACTTGTAACCGTTTTAGAGTCAGACCTAGCTCTCACAACTCTTACCATGTCGGTTCTGTCCATGATCCAGTTGGCAACCCATCTCGTGACGTAGGGGTTTATTTTCAGGCTGGTGAGCTTGTCTATAATACCAGAATGAGGAATGGTGCTGAAGGCCTTTGCAAGGTCTAGGTAGGCTGTGTGGACTACCTTTCCCTCATCTATAGCCTTGGTAACTGTCTCAAAGAAGTCCACCAGGTTTAGGAGGCATGATCTGCTCTTAACAAAGCCAAACTGGGTAGGGTCCAGTGTTTGGAGGTTCCCAATGTCTCTTTTAATGAGATCCATGATGATGCGCTCCATAGCCTTGCAGACCAAGCTAGTCAGGCTTATAGGGCGATAGTTCCCGGGGTCTGTTGTGGCTCCACCTTTGTGGAGTGGAATAACTGTTGCTGTGCGCCACTCTATGGGCATGTAGCCTGTGGAGAGGATGAGTTTGAACAGTGTGTTTAGATGAGAGGTTAGTTCATCTCTGAGCTCATTTAGGATGCAGCCTGGGACACCGTCCGGTCCCACTGATGCTGTGTTTTTGGCTTTGGAGAGGGCTGTTTTAACCTGAGTGTCTGTGATTTTATGGGCACTACATTCTTCTGGTATGGTTATGGGCCTTTTTGTGGGTGAGGGTGGGGGTGAAGTTTGCACTGAACCTGTCTGCCAGGATGTTGGCAATATCAGTTGGTTCAGTGTATTCTGTGCCATTCTGCACTAACTCTGAGCAGATCTGGGAATTACCACTTAGATTCTTGACATAGCTAAAGTATGCCTTGTGGTTATCTTTGGAGTCCTTGGCAATTTTTCTTTCGAAGCTAGCCTTGGATGATTTTATGAGGGATCACAGTTTCTTGCTGATACGGATCAGGGATGTCTTCCCCTCTTGGGATTTTACTCTTTTCTGTACTAGGCTCCTCCATCTATTGTATAGATTGCTTATGGCAGGGGTCCACCACACCGGTTTCCTTTTCTTGGAGGAGTGAGTCTTGGTTTTGCTACGGATAGCATGATCCATGCATTCTTGTAGGTGCCCGTAGAGTGCATTAGTAAAGGTTTTTGCAGATTGGGCAGCATTATCCTTTAGCATGGGGGATTTGAAACTTTCCACCTCAGTCTTAAGTAACATGAAGTTTGCTTTTGAAAAGTTTTTCACGGTGGTTTCTTTGACTGGGGGTGTGGGCGAGATGTGGATATCCAGCATGATTTGTTTATGGGCAGCTCTAACCAGTGAGGAGTTGACCTCCAGTGTGGAACACCGGTCACCCATGTTGGTGATGAACAGGTCCAATATGTTGTCACCTCTGATGGGGGTGTTGACCAGTTGATCCAGGGTGTTTGAGTTTATAAATTCTAGGAAATGTTGGGCAAGGGAGTTAGTACTTGAGTAGTTCTCCCATTTAATGTTTGGGTACTTGAAATCACCCAATATCAGGATGTTTGGTAGGACCTTTATGTTTCCCAGTGTTTCCAGAAATGCAAAATGGGGGTCCTGGGACATGGTGGGTGATCTGTAGCAAGCTACAATTTGAACTGCAGTTCTGCCCATTGTTAGTTTCATGTGGATGATCTCTGAAGCATGGTGCTGTGCCACTAACCTGGAAGTGTGAGTATCCTTGATGAATATGGATACGCCCTCGCCTTTTGTATTTCAGTCCGGGTTTTGTGGACAAAATGTATGGTATGAGTTGTAGTGCTGGAGTGCTCTCTGGAGCCTTAAACCAGGTTTCTGTTACTGCACATATATCGATTTTCTCCATACTGAGGAGTGCCTCAAGTGCATGCATTTTGAGGTTTAGACTCCTGGCATTGAGTAGCATTACCCTCAGTTTTTTGTTACTTGTGCTATTTACGGCGTTGGGATTGTCTTTTGAGCCTTGCCTAAAAAAGGCACTATGGGGGTGGCAAGAGCCTTGGCCAGATTCGAAAGCCTAGGGGTGACAGGTGTAAGCCATCTCTAGTGAAGCAGCATGGCTTGTCGAGCATGTCATCCCAGGTTGACAGACACTGGATCCCCTTTGAATGACACCAGAAGTTTAGCCAATTGTTGAAATTGATAATTTTTTCTTTATACCATGGTATCATTCTTTGTGAGGGCAGGATGCTACTCAGGGTCAGGGTCATACCGGCCTGGGCTACGTGATCAGAGAGCTCCTCCATGTCTCTTTTCATGTAGTCCAGGGAGGTATGGTTCAGGTCATTCACACCAACATGGACAATGACAGAATCGTGTTTGTACTTGTTCTGGAGTGACCTGAGTGCTTGTGTTATGTGGCAGATCCTGGCATCTGACAGGCAGCTAACAGTAACCTTCTCCTTGTTCAGCCTAGTGAGTGGGACGTCAGTGTGCCTGACTATAGAGTCATCTATTACTAGTGTGTTGAGTTTGTTATTTTGCCGGGGCTATGATTGCGTGGCACACTGGTTTTGTAAAGCATGTGTTTCATGGTTTGTGCTGGGGGTTGGAGGTTGCTTGGATATTTGATTAGGAGGTCTCTGTTCGTTATGCAGATTTTTATTTAGAGCCTCCGAGTATGTTTTTGTGTATTTATGTGTGTTTTTTGCTGGTGCTGGTTTCATAGTTCTATGTGAGACTGGTGGTGTGAGCTTAGCCTCCAGTTTGGCTGTATAATTGCATCTCTTGCATGTATTAGTGTTTGGTGGTAGGAGGAGAGGGTTGTCTGTGTACATGAGGTAGTTGTAACATTGCCTCAAAATGCCCAGATTCACCAGTTGGACCAGACAGTGCACCTGAAACTGCCCTTTGGACATGCCTGGATAGGTATGGTGAGCTGTTTTACTGATTGGCTGGTAAGGTCGAATAGAGAGCTTTGTCCTTCTCTACAGTATAGGGGGGTCTATTGCTAAGGTTTATTAGTGCTTGCTATGAGTTTTGAGCAAGTGCCAGGCTGAGAAGTAAATGGTTTGAGTACTTAAGTTGAAAGTTTGTCTAGTTCCAAGGGAAAAATTGAAGAGTAGACTTTGTGGAGCCGGGAATACTTATACCCTAGCTAATCGGTGCTGCCCGGCACGCAAAACCACATTAATGCGGCTTTTATAGCAGAGAAATGAAAGAGAGAGACATTAGCCCAAAATGGCCAATAAACAACTAATTTCTGGTCTGGAACCACTCCTCCAGGGTCAGATAGGCTGCTCAAAGCTCCCCTCTCTCACAGGTGAACAGAGAAGCTTCCTTCTATGGAAGTAATGTATGGGCAAGCACAGAAACTTGCAACACAGCTCTGAATTTAGCACTAACCTGAAAACTGGACCATACTAGTTTAGAAAGGTGGGAAAACAAGTATATTTTTTGATCAGTTAAAATACAAATACAAATTGCTGGGGGGAGGGGCATTGTTCCACTTTGAGCAGCTAAAACAGGCAGTGAAACATTCCATGCAAGAAGCAGGAGAATGAGAAGAGGCAGCTAAAGGGAGGTTTGAAGACAGAAGGCTCATCTTTGGTAGGATGATAGGACTTGAAGAGAGTGACCTGCAGTAAACTTTATGAAACTTTCATAAAACAAATATGAAAGAGATGTATAGACTAAAATTAAGATGGGAAAACTTTGCAAAAATTAAAGCTCACATAGGGAGCCTGGTAAATTGCATTAAAATGAATCTCAAAATGAAGACTTTATCAAGCATTTGGGAACATTACTTGCACTGGTTGCACAGGTGATATAACATGCTATTGCAGATACAGAGGATATCAGGTGTAGGAGAGGGGAAGTGTTACAGATGTTAACGTTTAGAATCTGGAATCATGCATACATCTTGGCAATGTAGTAGAATTGCAATATTATGGGAGGATATACAGGAGTGACAGACAGTTTTTATAAAATGGGTATCTAGGACATGGAATTTTTGTTTGCTAGGTCTAGAAGCAGAAGTCAAAGGCAGACAGTTATGGAGAAATTAATCATTCTTTTACTAAGAGGTTGAGTCAGGAGTGTAGTGGCAGAAGCATGGAAGGGTAAAGTGATCTGGAGACAGGAAAATAAATATGGAGGAATAACATTAGAACTTTCTAGAGGGTACTACGTACACCGGGAAACAGAGACAGGAAAATTAAGGTTAAAACTACTGGAGCAAATTAATGAAGTACTAGTATTTAGAAGCTAAAGAAGTAGAGACAATCTGAGATTAGAACCTACATTCCTATAAATATCATGAAGGTTATGGTGAAGGGACTGGGGTAAATTTATTTGTTTTTGAATTAAATTGATTATGTATGGATTTTGTATGTTCAGTCACCTAGCAAGAAGTTTGCTTTGCTGCATTTAATATACATGCGTATCTTATATTTTGTTACAAAAGTCTGGATGCTGCAAATCAGCAAAAAAAAAAATCTATAAAAATAATAGAAATAATATCAGTCAGAATTGTGAGAATTGAGAGGTATGTTGGACAGCTTTTGCAAAACCAGGACACATCATATGCAATGTTAAATTCAGAAGTTTGAAGATGTATACTTTTCTGACTATTGATGAGAATGCTGATGGGGATGGCAATGCCATCAGCAGCAAGCTTTAGATAGAGAGAGGGGATATTGTCTGGGGCTGGGGAGCATGGCTTAAGTCTAGCGAGAAGTTTTTTTATGTAGGATGTGGAGGTGGGCTTTAGGTGAAATGTGGGGGGGGCAGTTGGAATTGGGAGGTTGGGAGGATGTGGGGGATATGGGTTTGAGGAGAGAGGAGGAGTTGTGATTGGGGAAGGTCTTGGTGAATTCAGCTATGGAGTTGGTAAAGAAGGAGTTGAATAGGTTGGCTAATTCTGTATCAGTTTTACTGGTATCAGGACAAGGGTTTCTTTTTGTACCGGGATTTAGTAGAGAGTTGATGGATATCCAGAACTGTTTAGGGTTTTTGGAGTGATTGGTCTGGAGTTTAGTATAGTAAGACTTTTTATCTCTTATGATATGTTTTTTGATTAGGTTACGGAGTTGCTTATATTTAAGAAGCATTTCAGGGAGTTGGTGTTGGTGATACAGTTTCCAGGTCTTGTCTCTTTGTAGCATAATATTTTTGGTATCCTTAGATAGCCAGGGGGCAGGGTTAGATTTCATTCATTTAGTTCTAGGTGGGGCATGGGAATTTAAGATATCTAAGAAGGTAGTATTGGAAAAATCTACAGCGTTATCTAGAGAAAGTGTTTTTAGATTATCCCAGTTTATTAATTTGAGGGTGTTAGAGAAACTTGAAGGATTAAAATTAGTGAGGTTGCGAGTATGGATATATTGGTGAGGGTGTGGCTTCGAGTGTGTTGCTCGATGGATAAATATATATGTGTGTGTGTGTATATAGGTATACATATATGTAGATATAGATATATGTGCATATAGCCATATATGTATGTATGCACATATGTGTACAGATATACCTAGTTATGGTGGTATATATATATATATATATATATATATATATATATATATATATATATATATGTATATATATATATATATATATATATATATACATATTGTGTGTGTGTTGTGTGTGTGTTTGTGTGTGTGTGTGTATATATATATGGTTCTACCTGACTTCGTCGACAGCTGAGAAGACCGACATCGGAACTGAGCTCCAGAAGATCAGCGAAGAAGACCGACGCGAATCGCGGGTTGCAGAACATCGACAATGCAGAAGACCGACACGACGGATGACAACACCAACGCCGAGGATGCCGACATGGGGAAAGGCTGTGTGAGTATGCGGTAGTGACGGACGTTAGGGTGCAGGTAAGTGTGGAGATTGACGGTCTGTGGGGATAGGGGTGGGTTAAGTGAGTTAGGGTTAGGGAGGTTAAGTGAGTTAGGGTTAGGGCGATAGGCGGTTAAGTGAGTTAGGGTAGGGAGCCGGTAGGTAAGTGTGCGATAGTGACGGACCTTAGGGTTAGGTAAGGTTTAGTGTGGGCTTGTAAGGATTTTGGTGTGCTTGTGTTGTGTGTGTGGTTTGTGGAATGGGGATGTGTTTTGTTTTGTATTGGGTTTCGTGTTTGTGTACCGTCGGTTATTTCGTTGTCGGTTATGTGTGGTTTCGTGTTTATGGACTGTCGAATATGTGGTGTCGGTGATGTGGTTGTCGGTGTTGTGTGGTTTCGATTATGTCAGGTAGAACCATATATATATATATATATATATATATATATAAATGTATATATATATATATATATATATATATATATATATATATATATATAGATAGGGACCTCTCTTGTTCAGTATATATTTCTCTGAGGTACAGGCTAACACGGGAGGACTATGGCTGACCAAGTTCGCAGATGACTACTGGGTGCCATAGTCGACTCTCCGGCTGACACAAGCATCCTCCAAAATGGTCTCACAGAGATGGATAACTGGTGCCAGAACTATGGCCTAAAGCTAAATGCCAAAAAATGCATAGTCATCCCCTTTTGGAAAAACAAAGTGCCCACAAATTACCACATAGGTGGTAATCCATTAAGTACAGAAGAAGTAATTAGGGATTTGGGGACCCAAGTAGATAGTAATCTCTCCTTTGTCAATCACGTTGCCAAAGTGGTAAGAAAGACCTTCTATATAGCCCACCTTATCACGAAAGGTTTCACATCTAGATCAAGAGAGGTCATTGTGTCCCTCTACTCATCACTCATCAGGCCCATAATTGAATACAATGCCCCATTTGGGATGTACCTTACCCGACACCTGCAGCAACTGGAAAGACCCCAAAAGTACCTCACCAAGAGGATCAAGGAACTCAAACAGATGCCCTATGCAGTTTGGCTAAAGAAACTCCAGCTCTACTCAGTTGCCTACCGCCTACTCAGAGGCGATCTGTGCCTGATATATAAAGCCATGTCCAACCCAGAATTAATGGACATGCTCCACCTCAAGAAATCCAAATCCCTTAGAGCTACACGTTCCAGGGACTTAAACCTCAGCACAGAAATAAATATGACATGCTGGAGGGACAGATTCATATCCCAGAGGCTCCCCTCACTCTGGAATAAAATCCCAGTCCAAGTTAGGCAGAGCCCCTCACTGACCCTCTTCAAGAGAAATCTTGACGATTGGATGAGAGATGATAAGTTTACCCCGGGGATCTCTTCTTTGTCCCTGCTAGACAGAGGCAGAGTAAACTAACCTTAAAAGGGCTATCTTCTGTGACCTACTATTCTAAGGCACAGTCTACTAATCTAAAAGGGTGGTGAAAGCCAAACACACTCTGGCTAGGCTTATAAATGCCCTAGGGCAGATAGCCTAGTATCAACCTATGAACCTATGAACCTATATATATATATATATATATATATATATATATATATATATATATATATATATATATATATACATATATATATATATATATATATATGTGTATGTGTGTATATATCTATATATATATGTGTGTGTATATCGATATATATATATATATATATATATATATATATATATATATATATAAAACTATATGTGCATACATATCTATTCTGATATACTTACTACTGTCAATATATCTGTAGATATCCATATGTATATGTGCATATGTATCACTATTTGTATATGTGAAGACATATATTGCTCTGTATATGTATATATTTGGGTGTGTATATGTATATCTATGTACATATACATACCCATCTATATATCTCGATATGTATATGTGTAATCATATATGTAGATATCTTGATAATTATATGTACATATATTTTCACCATATGTCCTGAACATGGAGTGTAGCCCTACCCCAGCCCCTATAGTCCCAACTTCATAGTGCAAGGGGATGTCAGGTATATATAGCAGGTATATTAGTAGACTATTGCTACTGTAATTGGAATTGTCTTCACAGACATGGTATGTGTGGGAGGTCACATCTGCTTTTCACTTTTGTGCCATTGGCTACTGACAGACATCCTAAGGACATCATAGTAAAGTACCACTGCTAAGGTGTAGTGCCCCTGTGGACTGCAGCAGAGATATTCGCCAATATATGTGGACATTCTGACAAACTCTGTACAGTCCAGACGTATACACAGAATCCCTTAGTGCAAAACATGTGTACCATGCCTGACAATATGGATGTTAACAGCCATGTAGATGGGTGTAACACATAATGACTGGTATACATATGCCACCATAGGTTAGACATTCACACACCCCTGTCTGGCCTGACACATAATAACCACCACTGCTACAGGGGTGCCATGGCCACATACTACCCACGAGATATTGATATACATCTGTACTGCATCCCACTGCTCTATCTGACATACATGACTGTTAAAGGAGGCCCGGCAGCAGTACATTGGGCAAGTATCTGCACATGGCATCTTACTGGATAAGTACACTAAGCTGTTAGGCATGTAATAATGCACTGTGCAGGCTACAGGCAGACTGGCTCAATACTGTTCTACATTTCCTATGAGGTAATGCACATGTACCTGCATATATAGCAGGCTTTACAGGCATGTCACAGCACAGGGTAAGATACACCTGTGAGACAGTGCATAACCACAACCAATGTGAACACAGCCACAGCCACTTATGGTAAGCTAGCATAGTATTACAATATATGAACTATCTGTTCAACACCATCCTCATATGTGCCACTCACAGACTAACCCTACATATACTGGGCTGCTATGCAGTTTGGTCTGCTGGCTGGCTGTGGTATGGGACATGTGTGTGTATGGCCCTACAAACATGTAAGCCAATACGGTAACATACAGTGGAGCAACATGTACCATCAGTTAGGATGGGACCTAGAACAATGACATCTGCCACAGTCTGTACACATGCTAAAGTACATATTAACAATACACACATTGTCAACATTCACCATAAGTACAAAGACCTCAGAACTGTACAAACAACCACATAATGTCCAGGTCATATCATCAAATATAACCCCTACTGTACATAACATGTGTAGCAGTCTGATATCTCACTGGCTTGTTATCAGATATGATGACACTAATGATGGTGTACAGCACATATGCACCTCTTAATACACAACATATGTACAAAGGTTGACAGAGTTGTGGCTGGAAGCACATACACAGGGCCGATATTGACGTGTTGCTGTGACAACCTCATACATTTACTGTTGTAACAGTGTTTGTTGCAACATATGTTCTATGAGGATATGAAGTCAGTAACTGTCATGGCTTTCACAGTCTACAGACTGCAATCCTCACACTACCTTCTGCAGTTCACAGATAGATGCTTCATGGGTAACACATGAAACCAAAGGCACAACACACTGCCCAGTCTGCAGATGACCCTACAGATGGGGATTCCTCATAAACATAGAACTGACATGGCAGGTATTAAAACATGTAGGACAGCCATATCCACAAACACACTGTTAAACCAGCATTACTCCAAATGCAGCATAGCAGCACTTACAGTCTGTAGTCAGGTCAAGCACATCCACCTCCTGTGTGTTGCCCTGTTTCCACAGTGTATGTTCTTAGAGGTAAATACCCAATCCATCTGAGATGCTGTTTGCCAAAAAACAGATCTAGTTCCTGCTCACAGTGAATGAAAAGGGCCAACACCAACATAATGTTCCTAGATATTGGAGTGTGTTTCCATGCAACTGGCTATGGGAATGTTACCACAGCTGTTTCACAAGCAATCAGCTAGGGGAGGGCTGCAATTCGTGCAGAGGCCATCAGCTGATCATGAGCATCACTTAAAATGAACATGCTGCTGCCTAAGCAAAGCAGGTGTAGGTCTCCACATCCACCAGAGAGGGAGTGAGAGAGGCAGACAGAGGCAAAGACAAGTCAGGGAGGGGTGGGAGAGTAAAACTTAAGCATGTTTGTGTCACACATCTACCAGTACAAGGTATCAAACCCTTGACAACTATGTAGTGCTATCACATTTCTATGCAGTTATTGGATGCGCCACATAGGTTACATGTTGTGGAGCCCTCAGAATGTTTATGTGATGTGAGTGACATCTGCAATAAGGCTATGGTAGCTATACGGTAGTTATAGTACACGTGCCTGTCTGCATGAACAGGTGCCAGCGTCAACACAGCCACATCCTCACAGGGACACATACACATTGACACACTTGGCAGGGCCAGGAATACAACCCATCACTAGTGAGATTGCCACAACACATTACTGTGCAGGTATCACATGCACCACAGGGGTCATACAGAGGTGATATGGACAAAGGGTATGGGGAGGTATCTGACATCAGACAGCATGCTTCAGTATGCCAATGGGGGTTGTACTGAGTGTGCATGTGGTCATACACATCATACAACACATACACAAACACACAGGGTGCCAGTACTTACATGCTTGGGTGCATTTCTGTACGGCTGTGTGGGGGTCAAGTGTGCCAGACGGCTATACAAGGCTAGGTGATGGCTATACCTTGGCATCAGGCCACATGACAATGGTCAGCATTTTGGCTCAGGGCTGTAGTTTTTGCATTTGCCCACACAGGTGGGTATTGCATCCCCCATCTAGTCACCTGGTTGACTATTGTGTGTGGCCAATGCTGTGTATCACTTGCCATGTATATGTTCCTTAGACCATTACATGGACGGTGTCTGGGATGTGCACACCTCCCACCTGCATGTACAGTGACATGTGGAACTGTAGCTGTGGTGTCTGGCCCATGTTGTGTACACTGATTATCATCAGATGTGTCAGTCTTAGCCAACTGTGGTGAGAACTGGTAATGGACAGCAGGTATACCCTGCACCTACATTGATACATGCTAATGGCATTCCCTGCTGTCAGTGGCATCTGTCCATACAGGGCATGTTTTCAGGTATGGTATGTCCTTTGTGGGTCACATGTGATGGCACCACAGGTGTTGCAGGTGTCCAGTGGGGAACATGGGGAAGGTGCACTGTATGCATGTACGTGCCTATTGGACAGATGGACAGGGTGCCATGCCCTTTGTAGCCCAATGCAATCACTCCAGTTACTATCAGTGGCCAATATGCAGTGTACTACCCATATATTGGCTGCTGCCTAGGCGTGTGTGTGTATGTGTGTGTGTGTGTGTGTGTGTGTGTGTGTGTGTGAGAGACATGGGTTGAGAGTGTGCTCTGGGTAATACTAGGGTTGCTAACTGTGATTGGCTGGCCTTTATGTCATGTATGGGCATAGATTTGCACCCCAGCCTCTTGGCTATTGAATATCTGTTATCCCTGTACAGTGGACATTGCCACCATATAAGAAATTTGCAAAACCTGCCCCCCATTGGGGCCAGGTGTCACACACTCACACCCACCTCCACACAGGATACACATTACTAATGCACACACACCTGTCATGTCTGGGAGTAGAACCCCTACCTAGCTAGTCTATTACACTACATATGTGCGCAGTTATAGTACACACCACAGATATTACTGGAGTATTAATTTCCCAAAGGTATATATCACATTGGATGACATCAGCAGGATTGGCAAAGTAGGACATTCGAATTGTAGGTAGTGTGGCTAGGCTAAAATGCATTGCTCCCTACACAGACAGTGACACACACACAAAACATCCACAGCTGACATGTGCGTGTATGGAACCCCTAACAGAGGTCTCTATCACACTAGATAGCATAGAGCTGTTATAGGATGCACCATGGGGACTACTGAAGCACTTCTTCCCCAAAGGTATATTTCACAATGAATGACATCAGCAGGATTTCTAAAGTAGGCCATTTGAAATGTACTGAGTGTGACTAGCCCAAAATGCATTGTTTCCTACACAGACATTGAAACACTCACAAGACATCCAGAATTGCCATGGGTGGGAATAGAACCCTACCAAAGTACTATATCACACTACAGCAATTACAGGACACACTACAGGGATTACTGGACTGCAACCTTCCCAGAGGTGTATTTCTAGGTGGGTGACATCAGCAGCCTTGCCAAAGATGAGCATTTGAATTGTAGGGAGTGTGACTACCCTAAAAAGCATTGCTCTCTACAAACACAGAGTCACACACATAAACACTTGCCAAGTCTGGGATTATTACAGCTACTTAACTAATATATTACACTACAGAAGTACGCAGTTACAAGATGCGCTCCAGAGATTACTGGGCTACAACCTTCCCAGAGGTGTATTTCTAGGTGGGTGACACCAGCAGCCTTGCCAAAGTTGAGCATTTGAATTGTAGGGAGTGTGACTACCCTAAAAAGCATTACTCTCTACCCAGACAGAGTCACACAGACACACTTGCCATGTCTGAGATTAGAACAGCTACCTAACTAATATATCACACTACAGCAGTACGGAGTTATAAGATGTGCTACGAAGATTACTGGGCTGGGTTACAACTTTCCCAGAGGTGTATTTCTTGGTAGATGACAAAGTTGAGCAGTTGAATTGTAGGGACTGTGACTACCCTGAAAAGCATTGCTCTCTATACAGACAATCACAACTGCTCAGTCTGGGATTAGAACAGCTACTTAACTAATTTATAACCCTATACTATTACACAGTTACAGGACGTGCTACAGAGATTACTGGACGAAAACCTTCCCAGATGTGTATTTCTAGGTGAATGACATCAGCAGTCTTGCCAAAGTTGAGCATTTGAATTGCAGGGAGTGTGACTATCATAAAAGGCATTGCCTTCTACCCAGACAGACACACACAATTGCCAAGTCTGGGATTAGAATAACTACCTAACTAATTTATCACACTAAAGCAGTCCGCAGTTACAGGATGCGCTACGGAGATTACTGGGCTACAACTCTCCCAAAGGTGTATTTCACAGTGGATGACCTCAGCAGGCTTGTCATATTTGGGCTATGGGGAGGGCAGTGTGTCTGCATGGGCCATAACCCATTCATCTAGAAGTTGACATGCCACATGTGGGCACACACAAGGTTATATTTCACAGGTATGTGTGTACAGCTGCTAGATGACTACTTCCTTGTACAAATGCAAATAAGGCTCCAGGCCCCCTTCTTCGTTAAAATTCAAAAAGTTTTAATTTGCTTTAAGCGCGATATATGAACATTTATACAGCATTAGGACTGCAAGGTTAACCAATGCTCTAGCTAGGCATGTACTGGACAACACAGGACACCAATTCAGGTTCAGAGTCATTGACCAACAGACTAGAGACATCAGGGGAGGTTATGACTCACTTAAACTGGAGAGAAAAGAATTGATTTGGCAGTTGAGAACTAATGCCAACCAGAAACCCGGCTTGAACAAAATGACATCTATAGCTTGCATTCTCAAACTTAAGAGTTTGGACAGATAAGGTGGATTGACAGACCAACGTTTATACTCAAAAGCCACTATTAACTACCACGGGGTGGGGAACTTGAGGGAACTGGCCCTTGACATCTACGTTGGGATTATGTTGTTATTATACTAACTAGTTGTGTAACTAAAATAAGTAATTGTTATGCCAGTTGAGTAACATCTTTAAGCAGTGGAAAAGGCCAAAAATTTTTAAATTTTTAATTTTAATTTCTGTGGGGCCATTTATATCCAACTGCTTTACGACATAAAATATAACTAACCACAAACATTTTATAAACACACTAAAGGCTTTGGCTACAAAACACAAAAATATAGAATTACCGACCTAGCAATTACTTTTTTCCACTAGGAATGAAAGGCCAAGCACTACGACTATAATGTGTAATTTTAAGACTTGCCGTTTATTGACTGTCTGTGGGCTTTGTTTATCTAAATGGGGAATATTACCTGCATATATAGCCATACAATTAATTTTTCATTTGTTTGCAATATGAGAACTACTTGCTTTTAAAACCATAGTCGATATGTGTGCAGCCAGGCTATCATATAATTGATTTTTTCATTTCCTATTTATTTTTTACTTGTAATATGAGAATTACTTGCTCCTAAAACTACAGTTGATATGTGTGCAGCCATGCGATTATTTCATTATATTCAATGGCCGATAAAGGGGTTTCGTGGAGAACGAGTCTTGAATGATAGGATTTGAATTTAGAAGGGTGCAATTTCTAATAATATTTTTAATATTTTCAATACATTGGCCCTGAAAGGGCATTACCGTTGAGGTATTTTCCCTTGTAAGTGGCCATTTTTCGAAATATGGTGCACCTTTCAATATTCTAACATCTTAACATTTTAACAATTTTATTTTTTTCAAAGCACCTTATATCCACGGGTTTTTTTTCCGCTTTTTTTTCCGCTCTTGTTGACGTGAGTACTTACAACCGTCCCATATGTGGACGTTATGTAAGTTTATTTAGCGGTTGCATTTGTGTGGACTTGTTTGAATGTGTTAATAGCAACCTTTGCACATTTATGCACTTTTTCTATTTAAGGAAATATGTTTTATGTATGACAATACATTTTAGTATACGTTTGAATTTGGTTTACTATGTTTAGGGCTTGTCCGTTGTTTATTATTATTGTTTAAATACTTTAAACCCCGGTAACTGAAAAAAGCATTAGGGCTTTATATGAACAGAAACTTTTGTTGTTGTTTGCAAAGCTACGCCTGCAAAGGAAGGTAACCATGACAACTACCACCAGGTGAAAATTATCACTCACCACCTTAATTAATGGTGGGCGTTCAGTGTACCTGGGAATATTTTGAGTATTTAAACTTTGTGCTTATGTTAGGCATTGTCTTTTTGCTTCTGAAGAAGTCGGTTTATTATCTACTGACGAAAAGTGTATTGTTACTGATCGCGCTTAAAGCAAATTAAAACTTTTTGAATTTTAACGAAGAAGGGGGCCTGGAGCCTTATTTGCATTTGTCAGTTGGTTTCTTTGGATATTTCTGAGTTTGTACTTCCTTGTACAGTCATGTAGCACAGCTGGCACATGCACCTCATAGTCTGTAATGCTGACAGATACTGGTGGCTAGTATCTGCAGTGAGTGAAATCTGACCCTCATGTGGTTGGGGCCCTTTGGCTGTGTGCTGGGTGGGACAAGCCTGGATGGTTACTTGTCACAGTCACCATCTTCCACATATCAATGTATGTCTACCTTTGGCTTATTATAGTGTTTTGTCATTACATTTATGTCTGTATTCCTATCCACTGTGTGTGCTAGTTATGAGTAGTGCATACTGATGAGTGTCTGCACTAACAACTGCAACTGTCAGATATGTCTTATCCACTGGTGTTTGTAGACATGGCCTCCATGTGTTTAAGTGTGTGAGCATGCCAAGAATGACCTTTCAGTATGTTGTTGACTGACATTGCCTTCATTTCCCTCAGTGTGTGAGCATGCCCAGTATGCCCATCTGTATTTAATGTGTGGATTGAGTCCAGGTAGTTTGTACTCCAGTGCTGACCTTTGTGTTGTACACTGACAGGTGGCATGCTGTTTCTGCAGGGTACCCATCAAGCATTTGTCATTGGCTGTTCCTCAGTTCTGCATAGGATGAGGGGCTCACCTGACTATTTCTGCATTTCTACACAGGATTGGGGGGCACACCTGACTGATATTACATTTCTATGTTGGATGGGTGGGGCACATCTGTCTATTTTTACTTTTTACACAGGGTTGGGGGGCACAACTGACTGTTATTATATTAGTACATAGGGTGTGGGGGGCTCTCCTGACTATTTCTGCATTTCTACACAGGATGGGGACACACCTGATTTTTCTTACATTACTACATAGGGGTGCACACCTGTCTGTTCCTACATTTCTACATTGGGTTGGGGGCACACCTGACTGTTATTACATTACTATGTAGGATGGGGGGGACACCTGACACTTGTACACATTTGCTATGACTGTAGTGGTATGTCAGGTACTCCATTTCATTCTGTATTCCTACCTATCATGCTGACTAGAGGCATACCAGTGTACTACATATCGTAGCTTTGGATGCCCTACATATTAGTGTCTGAATTCCTACCTTTCAGAACTAACATCCCACTGCCTGACCTGCTGTAGTCTGTATGTGTAGACCTGGGTGGGAGGTTAACCATAGCCATCATTCAGGAGCCATAGCACAGGCTCTGTTTGGCTTTGTCTACACCTGTCCTGCTGGCTGAGATTGTTGCTGGGTATGTGAACTGCCCTGACTGGCATGTGTGGGTCATATGGACACACATAAGCACATTTCCTGCAGTGGATTTTGTCACCATGTGTATTACTAGCTACTATGGTGACTCCAGTATGTGTTACAGATGTCATGGTGCCACTATGTGTGTCTACTGTCTGCTGCCATAACATTCAGCCACCCTATTCCCTTGTATGCTCACATTCATGCCATACATACAGGTAACGACACATTCTACTCCATTTGGCAATTGGTAGGTTGATTGACTTACCTTGAGGGTGTGCCAGACTTGCAGATGGTGCTGCCTATGTCAGATGCACATAGTACACTCCCTATACATGGTTTAGCACAGGTAGTTTCATGTTTGGCATCCCTTTTACTGTATGTGCAAGTCAGAGAGAGGTGTCATGCCCTGGGTCCCTACTGTGTCAGTGTATGTGCTATGCATTGTCTCTTTGCCGCAGCCTTGGCATACTGGGCATGCCTTCATCTGCCTACTGGGGCAGGCTTAGGTTGCTCGTCCTCTGAGTCACTCTGTGCCTGTGCAGGCCTTGGCATTGGTGGGGGGCTGTGTGTCCCTGCCCCATGCTGTTCATGCTACAGCTGTTTCCACGGGATCATATTGTGTAGCATGGCACATACCATAACAATTTGGGTACATGCAGCCGGTGAGTACTGCAAGGCTCCAACAGATGTGTCCAGACACCGGAACCATGACCTCAGCATCACAAACACATGCTCTATTATAAGTCTGGTCTGTGCATGTGCCTCATTATGGCGTTCTTGTTCAGGTGTGTGTGCATTTATGATGAGTGTCATCAGCCATGGCTCCAGTGTGTAACCAGCATCCCCCACAAGGTGACTGTAGGGGATGTTCCTATTGGCAAATCTCTGGTACAGCTGCGTCAGATGCCATATGTGGGAATCGCCATAGCTTCCAGGGCAGCCAGCACACACATTCATTATAATGCCCTGGGCATCAAATATGACCTGGCAGTTGATGTAGGGGATGCCCCTGTGGTTGATGCAGGGGCCCCACCTTGATCACTAGGTGGTGCTTTGATGTGTATGGCATGCAGTCTATAGCACCTACTACCTCAGGGTATTTTGCTATTTGGTGGAAGAGATGCATATTGCTGGCCAACACCTCAGGGGTGTTGAGGAAATTTACGTGCTCACTGGCATGTGCTGACATGGCATCCAGGAACTGGTGGAATACTCTGGATGCTGATACCTGTGAGATCCCCATGATATCCCCAGTTGAACTTTGGGAGGTACCTGTGGCTAATACTCCTAGGCCTACACATACCTTGGTATCCACTGGGATGGGTTCCCCTCGGTCAGTTTGGTGTGTCAGGTGTGTCCGGCACAGCTCAACAATTTGCTGTAGGAGGTCTCTGTCCATTCTATATTGCTTCACTATCTCCAGCACATGTAGCCCCTGGTAGGTTACCTTGGGTCTGTACACTCTTCTCCCTCTCCTCACTGTGGGTTGATTGGCAGCATTGACATTCTCACCACCCTCAGCCTCTTGCACATGTTGTTCTATGTTGCCTGCTGTAGCCCTTCTCATTTTGTAGGTTTGTTTGTTAAAATTTCCCCACTTGTATACACCCGGTTTTGTAGACTGTGGGAAAAACCAGGAGAGAAAGTGTTTGCACAGTTTATAGTAGTGTTCTGGGCTGGACTGGTCTGCTGCCTGTGTAATTAGCTGATTCTGATACATTTCACCTGCCAGCTAAGCTAGTTCTTCTTGATTACCTTCCTACTGCTGTTTGCCCTTCCCATTGCCTTCCTGTTTAAGCCCGTGTGGACACCATGCAAACAGAGTGCTCAAATGTGCACACTGCTACTATTTCCTGGTTTAACTTCTTTTTTCTCCCTGTAAAACCCGGTGCGTGGCGCGCATACCCGCTTAGACTTTGTAAAGAGTGTTAGGCAGGTTTAGACACACCCACAAGCTTAGCTGTGCTAAGCTAGGAGCAAACCCGAGCCACGGGGCTCCAATCCACCTGACACCCCCCGCCATGATGTCACTTAACTCCTAGGCTTGCACCAAACTATTCCTACTCTTACACTTTTGGGACCTGACTAGCATGCTGGGGAAAACTGGGATTCCCCTCATTTGCATAGGATTGCCTGCTAGTGCAGAGTTACATGTCTCACACTGAGCCTTCCCCCCTTGGCAACCACTACTCACTGGCCATATTGTCTTCTGCCTGCCACTGACTTGCATAGCAGATCAGTGATTTTAGTTAGAATGCTTATTTTAGGTTTATTTTGTTATTATCCCCCAGATCCCGTTTGCATGCACTGCCCTATGCTTAAACAGCCGAGATAGACTAAAAAAAATAAAAGTTGATTTTTGTATTTTTTTTTATGTTTGTAATGCCAATGGCCTTATACTTGGCCACTGGCATGCTTAATACATGATATGCAGCCTTTATTTGGAGCTGTCACAGTTCCATTTTGGATTTTGCAGAAATGTACTCGGTTACTAACAGAGAACATTTCTGCAGATAGCACTAGTCCTGCACGGATGGTTGCAAGCTTCCTGGATTGCAAAGTCACCTCCTTTGCATAGATTTCTCCTGCAAATGGGGTGATTTGAATGCAAGGGCTTCGTCCATGCAGGATTAATGCAGGAGTGCTCGTGCACGCCCCTGCAGGCTGTTCCTGGATCGCACGGCAGACATATTGCCTGCTTGAGCTCCTGCATAAATCTTGCACACCATGAAAGCTTTTGAGAATCCAGGAGTCTATGTTTTCCAGAAAACAATAATTTCTTTAATTCTTTTAATAACCTTGTCCCATTGCTCGTGTTTATATTCACTTCTACCAAATACTATCTCAATATATCTATATACTTTTCATTATATTCTACATCTTCTATTATTCCTTCATAACCAAAACCTTTGCTTTTCTCTTTATTTATACTTAAACTTTCTTTAATGTAATAATTATTTTTTCATTTATTTCTTCAATCCATTATTTATTTTTTGCAATTATTACAATGTCAACTGCATAAGTATGCCTTATTGGTATTTGTACCTCCCTCATCATTTTACATCCTCCATTACTTGTCATTTTATTTATTTCCACCACTATGATATTTATGACTAATGAAAATACCACACTGCTAGCCTGGCATCCTTGTTTTATTCCACACTTTATTTTTCACATCTTCCCCAGTCCAACTGTTTATGTTTAATTTCACATATATTTCATATGTTTATTTTACAAATTTGTAATACTGTGTCACTTATGTTATATTCCTGCAAAATTCTCCATAATGCTTCATATTGTATATTATCACATGCCTTACTTACATCACCTATCATAACCTTTATTTCTTCTTTATTATGCTATCAATTACTTCTCTTATTAACCAAAACAAATCCTTACTTCCCTTTCCTTTTCTTCCATACACTTTTGATCATATAACCTTTCCATTTTGATTTTATCTTTTAGCTATTATTCTCAAAAAATATTATAGTCCACATTAATGTTATCAGCCTCCACTTTTTACCTCATCTTTATTTCCTTTTTTATATATGCATTTTAAAACCCTCATGCACATTTCCTTGTACTTAATCCCTGTTTCCATCCATTCATTTATTTGTGTAAATACCATTTTTTGACAGTCTTCCATTTCTTTATACATATTATATTCTATCCCATCTAATAGGTTAGGTTAGTACTAAGCTAACTGCCCTTGAGAGCCATTTTAAGCCTAGCCAAATATCCCTTGTGAGATTCAAACCCTGCACCTTGTGTTTGTATGGCAAACACCTTAACCATTAAACCCAGGACCCTATACACTGCAGTTAAAGTGATTTACCCCTAAGCCCTTTGAGATGTAAACAAATTGGATGTTTTCTCAACCATATCACGCAGCACAGTCATTCAACAGTAGGGGAAATGTATTTATATATGTAGATGTATGTATGTATATGTATGTATATATATATATATATATATATATATATATATATATATATATATATCAATAAAATCACCCACGGAAGGCAGCAATGTCAAATAAAAGTTCTTGTAGAACAAAGCGTGTAGACAGCTACAACAATTTGTGTATCCAGCTATTTGGCTCTTTCTCCTTGACTGTGTCTACACGCTTTGTTCTACAAGAACTTTTATTTGACATTGCTGCCTTCCGTGGGTGATTTTTATTGATACTCAAGGTTTTTCTTTTTCTTCTTTGGATATATATATATATATATATATATATATATATATATATATATATATATATATATATATTTTTATGGGTCTAGCACATTTCACTGAATGCACATTTCACTGAAAGTCAAATTAGTGTGCACTTTTCACTGAAAGCTCAATTCACTGAAAACTCAATTCACTGAAACACATTTCACTGAAAGTTATATATGGCCTTTTCCCCACTGTAGTGCAACCCTGGAAGTTAGTATATATAGTAAGAGGGGGTGGGGGGCGAGCCCCCCACATATTTTAAATATTTTGAACTATATACATGGATACTTGCAATTCCAATATATTACTCTTTTCCAAACATAATATATACTTAAAATATGTGGGGAGCTATGTCCCCCTCACAGCCCCCTTACTATATATACTAAATCCGGGGTCGCACTACAGTGGTGAAAAAGCCATATATAACTTTCAGTGAAATGTGTTTCAGTGAATTGAGTTTTCAGTGACTTGTGCTTTCAGTGATTTGCGTTCAGTCATTTGAGTTTCAGTGAAATGTGCATTCAGTGAAATGTCCTAGACCCATATATATATATATATATATATATATATATATATATATATATATATATGTATGTATGTATATAGGTTTATAGGTTCATAGGTAGGTACTAGGCTATTGGCCCTAGGGCCTATATAAGGCTAGCCAAAAAATGTACCCTGGCTTTCGCCACCCAAGAAAATTATTTTCCTATGCCCCTGTCGAGCAGAGCCACAGAAGTGATCCTTGGGGTGAATTTCCCATTTCCCATCCAATCATCAAGCTTTTTCTTGAAGAGTGCTAATGAGGAGCTCTGTTTGACATAGATAGGTAGTCTTTTCCAGAGTATGGGACGTCTCTGGGACAGGAATCTATCCCTCCAGCATGTTCTGTTTATTGTGGTGACAAGGTTTAGCTCCTTGGAGAGTGTAGCTTGGAGGGATTGGGATTTCTTTAAGTGGAGCATGTCCAGTAGATCTGGGTTTGACATAGCTTTGTATGTGTTAGGCAGAGATCGCCCCTGAGTAGGTTATATGCGATGGAGTAAAGCTGTAGTTTATTGAGATGGTCTGCATAGGGCATCTGTTTGAGGCCAGTAATCCTCTTTTGTGAGGTATTTCTGTGGTCTTTCCAGTTGTTGTAGATGCCTTGTGAGGTACATACCAAAAGGGGCATTGTACTCTATAATGGGTCTAATGAGTGATGAGTAGAGGGGAACAATGACCTCTTTTTTTCTGGATGAGAATCCTTTTGTGATGAGATGAGCCATGTAGAAGGATTTCCTGACCACTGTGGCAATGTGATTATCAAAGGAGAGACTACTGTCCACCTTCCACCTGTGTCCCAAGGTCTCTTATCACATTTTCAGCATTAAGTAGACTACCAGCTAAGTGGTAGTTCATGGGTACAGAGTTTTTACCAAATGGGATGACAATACACTTTTTGGCATTGAGATTCAGGCCATGGCTTTGACACCAGGTATCTGTCTCAGTAAGGCCCTTTTGTAGTTTGTCCACATTGTTATGAGTTTTGATTATGGCTCCTAGTTTGCAGTCATCTGCAAACTTTCTTAGCCAAAGACCTTCTGTGTTAGCCTGCACTTCAGAGAAGTATATACCAAACAGGAGAGGACCTAGGACTGAACCCTGTGGTACTCCACTTGTCACTGGTCTGAAGTCAGATTTGGAATCCGCTACTTTTACCGTGTGGGTATTGTCCGTGAGCCAGTTGGCAACCCATTTTGTGACATAGGGATTTATACCTAGTTTTGTGAGCTTATCTATAATTCCAGAGTGGGGGATGGTGTCAAAAGCCTTGGTGAGATCTAGATAAGCTATGTGAACCATTTTACCCTCATCTATGGCTTTGGTGACTGCTTCAAAGAAGTCAATCAGGTTTAGGAGACATGATCTGCCTTTTACAAATCCAAACTGGGTAAGGTCCAGAGATTGGAGATTACCAATGTCTTTGTTTATGAGTTCCATGATGATACATTCCATGGCCTTGCAGACCAGGCTCATCGGGCTAATGGGGCAGTAGTTCCCGTGGTCCGTCGTGGCTCCCCCTTTGTGGAGTGGGATAACCATCGTGGTGCGCCATTCAGTGGGTACAAAGACTGAGGTGAGGCTATGATTGAACATGGTACTTAGGTAGGATGCCAGTTCATTCTGTAGTTCATGTAGAACGCAGGCTGGGATATTGTCAGGTCCCATGGATGCTGTGTTCTTGGCTTTAGAGAGCATGTTTTTTACCTGTGCAGCCATGATTATAGGAACTTTGCATTCTTCTGGTATAGAGATGGGCCCTCTAGGGGGTGAGAGGGGGGTAAAGTTAGCATTGAACCTGTCTGCTAGGATGTTGGCAATATCAGTTGGTTCTGTATATTTAGTGTCATTGTGCTGTAACTCAGAGCAGATCTGAGTGTTCCCATTGAGATTCTTGACATAGATATAGAATGCTTTGTGGTTGTCTTTAGAGTCAGTGGCAATTTTGTTTTCGTAACTAGCTTTGGAGGATTTTACGAGGGATCTCAGCTTCTTACTGAGGTTGACCATGGAGTTCCTCCAGTCATGGGATTTTACTCTTTTTTTGCAATAGTTTCTTTCTTCTGTTGTAGGTTTTGTTTATGGCAGAGGGCCACCAGATTGGATTCCTTTTTTTGGAAGATAACATCTTGGTTCTATTAGGGATAACATGATCCATGCACTCGTGTAAGTGCTTATAAAGTGCATTTGTGTAGGATTCAACAGTCATACCTCTATTGTCCGTCTGCATGGGTGTCATGAAGTTTGCCACTTCTGTCTTTAGAAGTGTGAAGTTGGCTTTGGAGAAGTTTTTTATGATGGTTTCCCTAATTGGGGGTGGGATGTGGATGTCTAGGCTGATTAGCT